>NC_084795.1:275414121-275716621 GCF_963169125.1 Humulus lupulus | reverse complement strand
TATAACATTCTTCTTTGACATATACGCTCATAAAATTGGATTCCACTTTAATTCTACTTGTATTGAACCATCTACACTTGAATAGGACAACACTGTAACCCATCAAGTAGGACAATTCAATTACTTCTTCCAAAACTCCATAGTAGTTCACTCCTTCCTCACTTGGCACCATTACACCGCAATTTTGTGTTTTAAGCTTCATATCACGACCACGAGTCACAAATTTCACACCATTCACTATCATCCCTGGATATGAATACACGGTGCCGCTTGATTTGTTTGCGAGAGCATACAATTCATTATTCACTTCAGTAGGTGTTGACTCATGCAAACCGTTCACCTATCAACATTAAAATTGAAAGTTAGTTTTGGATTGATTAAGTGGGGTTTCAGAAAAGAATTGACTAATATACATACTCTTTCTTTGAACCACTGAGGAAAATCAGTTTCTTGTTGAACTTCAAGATTCGAGCCCCCCCGTCTTCTTAATTCATCCATATGCTCACTACAAATGAACAACAATATTATGATTTTGGCATTTACTCGGTATATAAACCAAACATGATTATTGAAAAAATACTAGAAAACACACCTAAGGTACTCCTTAATTTCGGCACAATTGTTCAAGATATACCACTCAGTCTTTTGCTTTAACTGCGGATTGAGAAGCATACTTGATTTCTTACCAAATGGACGACCAACAGCCTTATAAATATAATATTCTCGATTTGGTTGGGATTCAACGCGATCGTCAATCCTCTCAGGTCGATTGAATCGAGTCTTAACCCCCCGCAGGTACATTGAGCAAAAGGTTAAAGCCTCGTTCACCACGTAAGCTTCTGCGATTGAACCTTCCGGACGTGCACGATTTCTTACATACTGTTTATAAACTGCCATCGAACGTTTAATGGGATACATCCACCTAAAGTGCACGGGACCGCCAAGAATTGCCTCTTTCGAAAGATGCAAAACCAAATGCACCATAATGTCGAAAAATGCTGGAGGAAATATCATTTCCAACTTGCATAAAATGGTGATAATGTATGTCTCCATCTTCTAAAGGTCTTTCACATTCAAAGTCCGTGCATAAAGTTTTTTGAAAAAACCACACAACTCAATAATTGGCTTCCGAACTTTAGGAACCAAAAACGACCTAATTGCGGCGGGCAACAACTGCTGAAACAACACGTGGCAATCGTGTGATTTCAGCCCAGTTATCTTGCCATCATTGACATTGACATTCTTCGAAAGGTTTGCAGCAAAACCGTCCAGGAATTTAACTAGCTTCACAAATTCACAGAAAACTCGACGCTCCGGGACACTGAGGGTGTAACTGGCGTGCGGTTTCTTCCACTTGTTTCCCTCTTTGCGGAGGTGGAGTTTTTCCCTAATTTTCATGTCTGCTAGATCAAGTCTTGCATTGTCAGTGTCTTTAGATTTTCCCTCTAAGTTCAACAAAGTTCCCAAGACACTGTCGCAAACATTCTTCTCAATGTGCATTACGTCCAAATTATGCCTCAACAATAACTCCTTCCAATAATCAAGCTCGAAAAATATGCTCTTCTTCGACCAATTAAGTTCAATCGGAGCCCTTTTGCGTTTCACACCACCAAATTCTTTGTGTTTCCCAGGATGTCTAATCAGCAAATTCTCTAATTACTTCAACACATCATCACCGGAGTAATCTTTCGGTGGTTGTAACGCCCTGGATAGCCAAGACCGTTACACTGTGTGTTTATAAAGTGCCAGACTTGCTAATCAAGTCATTAAAGTAAAAGCGTGTTACTGGAATAGTAGAGGAACTAGGGTTAAAAGTGTTTTGGTCTCAAAAGTTACGTTTTCATTACTAAACATTGTTTATGTACATGGGATCCCAAAATTGACAGTTTAAAAGCCATTTACAAAAGTTACAAAGTTTAAATACATTGACTGGCCATACTAAGGCAAAAACGAGCTGTTAGGTAATCTCTGTCCTGACACACTCCTCGACCGTGGTGATCGAACGGCTGGCCATGTACATTTCACCTCAGAGCTCTCCACCTCAGGCCTGGTCCAGCTTGCCCTTGCCCTTACCTGCACTACGTAGCACCCGTGAGCCAAGGCCCAGCAAGAAAACACAGCAACAACAGAGCATGAACAACTAGCAACAGGTCAATTACACATATAGCATCTCATCAACTCAAGTATATCATCAATCAAGTATTTCATATACTAAGCATCTCAGCTCAAATACATAATGCACAGACGATAACCAGGGCTAGCGCTCACAGGCAGCTCCCTCTGTTATCCTATTATTTCCGGCGCCCAGTGGCCAATTCGCGCTCTGTGCGCTAAAATCATGAACGGTACTCTTAGACCGCTTATACGTGTCCCTTGGCATAATACCAACGATGACACAATACAACTCTCGGGAGCACTTAGTCCCATTCACAACCATACATTCGAGTGCGGTTTTCTTACCTTTCAATTCATTGGTTTCCGATGCCACGTAGCCACAAGCACGGTCCTCTACTCCGAGCCTCTCCAAAGTCCTAATCACAACACAAATATAATATTCTTTGTCATTAACCAATCCAAGACTACCTTCCCAGAACCTAACCCACACTCTCGGAACCCCCAAAACCTTAGAACAACACCCCGGAGACATTCCCCCGAACCCCCGGAGCAAAGGCCAAAAATTGCCAAAAGTGACACTCTGAAATTGGCCTTGTGCCACGGCACCACTTTCTTGTGCTGCGGCACCCATCAGTCAGGGACTCCACGCCGCGGCACACAAAACCCGTGCCGCGGCACGCCTTCGCAGCCCAGAATTCTGGGTTTTTCCCTTCGCGTTTTCCCGAGCTTCAACCTCTCCAAATCACCCCTAACTCCATCCTAAGTCCCAAAACCAACTCTAAACCCTTAATAAACCTCACAACAACCCAAAAACATCATGCCCAAGCTCACTCACACCTTCAATCCTAAAATTCACTCTTGAATTTCACACTTAACAACTCAAACCAGAAAATTAAGAACAGCTTGAACTCAAACACAAACCACACTCCAAACTCCCTATACCCTAACAGAAACAAGCCTAATAAACACACAGAGACCTTACCTTGAGTGATGAGTCCAACCTCCAGCTCTAAACCTCCTTCCCCCTTGATTTTCCCAATTCTGAAATCACATAAAATCAGCCACCAACTTGCCTCAATTCACATTCATTATCTAAAATTTCAGACTTAAAACTTGGATATATCATAATCAAGATCTTACCTCTGAATATTCTTGATCTAAGCTTGCTTGACAACTTCAATCATCCTTAATTCTTCTTCCAAAAGCTAAATTCTGCTTCTCCCTTTTTTTTTTCTTAGTCTTGCTCTTCCTCTAGGTCTCCAATTTTCAGCATAAACCCCATTCTCTAAGTGTTATACGTATATGATCTTTTTCCCTTCAGCTCATGGTCATTTATCCTACCAAATGACTATTCTACCCTTCCACTAATACCCCTTCCTAACTAAACCTCAAGGGCATACCAGTCCTTTCATCAGCTTTGCAATTCTACCACCTTCCCCATAAAACCTGTTACTCTCTATGGTTACTAACAGTTACGCAGGTTACCAAATCACCAGTTACCATTATCTAGTTTTTCTAGGACCGTCTCGGCACGTGCATCACACTGGTATCACAGCACCCACGTGGTACAATTCACACATCATAATTATCACATAATATAATTCACATAGTCATACAACATGCTATAAATCATAATCATGCATCTTAATCATAAAAATCACACATAATTCCCATCATGCCCTCCCGGCACACTAATCAAGGCCCTTAAGCCTTATTAGTGAATTTGGGTCGTTACAACTATCCCCTCCTAATGAGAATTTCGTCCTTGAAATTTACCTGAACAACTCCGGATACTGATCCCGCATAGCTGTCTCAAGCTCCCAGGTCGCCTCCTCGACCTTACTGTTTCTCCACAGCACTTTAACCAAAGGAATTGTCTTATTTCGCAACACCTTGTCTTTCCGATCTAAGATTTGAACTGGTCGCTCATCATAAGCTAAATCTGCCTGTAACTCCAGATCTTCATGCCTCAATACATGAGTCACATCTGAGACATACTTCCGAAGCATGGAGACATGGAACACGTCATGAACTCCAGACAACGATGGCGGCAAGGCTAACCTGTAAGCCACCTGACCAATCCTTTCCAGGATCTCGAATGATCCAATGAATCTAGGGCTCAGCTTGCCCTTCTTACCAAACCTTCTCACCCCTCGCAGAGGTGAAACTCGAAGAAAGACGTGATCACCAACCTGAAACTCCACATCCCTACGCTTAGGATCAACGTATCTTTTCTGCCTACTCTGAGATGCGAGCATCCTAGCCCGGATCTTCTCTATGGCCTCACTTGTCTTTTGAACCATATCTGGCCCCAAGTATCTCCTCTCACCCATCTCATCCCAATGGATAGGCGATCTACACTTCCTCCCATACAACATCTCATAGGGAGCCACTCCAATCGTTGACTGATAACTATTGTTGTACGAGAATTCAATCAACGGAAGGTACTTACTCCACGAACCCTCAAAGTCAATCACACAAGCTCTGAGCATATCCTCCAGCACTTGGATCGTCCTTTCAGACTGTCCATCAGTCTGAGGATGAAAGGCGGTACTGAATTTCAACTGAGTTCCTAAAGCTTTCTGCAAACCTCCCCAAAACTTGGAAGTGAAAATAGGATCCCGGTCTGACACAATAGACTTAGGAACCCCATGGAGACATACGATCTCTTTCACGTACAACTCAGCGTACTGATCCACAGTATAAGTTGACCTCACGGGAAGAAAATGGGCTGACTTGGTGTATCTATCCACTATCACCCATACTGAGTCATGAAACCCTATTGTCCTGGGTAGACCTCCTACGAAATCCATAGTAATATCCTCCCATTTCCACTCAGGAATACCCAAAGGCTGAAGCAACCCTGCTGGTCGCTGATGCTCAGCTTTCACCTGTTGACAGGTTAAGCATCTAGCAACGTACTCTACCACATCCCTCTTCATTCCGGGCCACCAATACAAAGTCCGTAGATCCTGATACATTTTTGTGGTACCCGGATGAAGCGAGTACGGCGTCGTATGAGACTCATCTAGTATCTCCCGTCTGATCCCCTCGTCGGCTGGAACACAAATCCGCCCCTGATACCGAAGTAAACCAACCTCTAAAACAGAATAGTCCTTAGCTATTCCTGCTAAAACATCCTCTCTAACCCTCTGCAACTGAGCGTCTGTCAACTTCCCCTCTCTGATCCGCTCTAGCAGGGTCGACTGTAGAGTAATGTTGGCCAACTGGCCCACTACCAACTCTATTCCCGCTCTAACCATCTCATCAGCTAACTCCCTTGAGATCTGAACAGAGCTATACAACTGACCTGGACCTCTGCGGCTCAATGCATCAGCCACCACATTGGCTTTCCCTGGATGGTAAAGAATATCACAATCATAATCTTTCACCAACTCTAGCCAACGCCTCTGTCTCATATTCAGGTCCTTCTGTGTAAAGAAATACTTCAGGCTTTTATGGTCTGTATACACCTCGCATTTCTCCCCATAAAGATAATGCCGCCAAATCTTCAAGGCAAAAACCACTGCTGCCAGCTCTAGGTCATGAGTAGGATACCGCTACTCATACTCCTTCAGCTGTCGTGACGCATAAGCTATCACCTTCTCATTCTGCATCAACACACAGCCTAAGCCCAACCTTGACGCATCACAATAAACAACAAACTTCCCTTCTCCTAAAGGCAAACTCAACACTAGTGCAATAATAAGTCGTCGCTTCAATTCTTGGAAACTGCCCTCACACTTGTCTGACCAAATAAACTTTAAATTCTTTCTTGTCAATTCTGTCATCGGTGCTGCTATCTTCGAGAAGCCTTCTACAAACCGCCTGTAGTAGCCTGCCAAACCAAGAAAACTCCGCACTTCTGAGGCGTTCCTTGGCCTCGGCCAATCCCTAACTGCCTCTATCTTAGACGGATCCACTTTAATCCCATCTGCACCTACAATGTGTCCAAGGAATGTCACTTCAGGTAACCAGAACTCGCACTTCTTAAACTTAACATATAACTGATGCTCCCTCAACCTCTGAAGAACCAGTCGAAGATGAAACTCGTGCTCTGCCTCTGAACTGGAGTACACCAGGATGTCATCAATGAAGACTATAACAAACTGATCTAGAAAATCTTTGAATACTCTGTTCATTAAGTCCATAAAAGCTGCTGGGGCATTGGTCAAACCAAAAGACATGACCAAGAACTCATAATGCCCATACCGCGTCCGGAAAGCTGTCTTAGGTATGTCCTCATCCTTGATCCTCAGCTGGTGATAACCAGATCGAAGATCAATCTTTGAGAACACCATCTTACCCTGCAACTGGTCGAACAAGTCATCAATCCTCGGTAGGGGATACTTATTCTTAATAGTTAACTTATTCAATTCCCGATAATCAATACACATTCTCAGAGTACCATCCATCTTCTTAACAAATAAAACTGGAGCACCCCATGGCGAATAGCTAGGTCTGATGAACCCTATATCCAGAAGTTCCCGCAGTTGTATCTTTAACTCTTTCAGTTCCGCTGGTGCCATCCTGTATGGTGCCCTCGACACTGGCTCTGTCCCCGGTGCCAACTCAATAACAAACTCAATCTCCCTACGTGGCGGCAACCCAGGAAAATCCTCAGGGAACACATCCAAGAACTCACAAACCAGTCTGGTCTCCTCCGGCCCAACTGGTGAAACTTTGGTGGTATCCACCACAGTAGCCAAGAAACCTATACATCCACCCTGTAGCAAATCTCTGGCTCTCAACGCAGAAATTCTGGGTACATAGGGTCCACGTACAGCTCCCACAAAAACGAAGGGATCCTCACCCTCTGGCTCAAAAGTCACCATTTTCTTTCTACAGTCAATGGTAGCTCCATATCTAACCAGCCAATCCATACCTAAAATTATGTCAAAATCCTCCATACTCAACTCAATCAAGTCCACTGACAACTCCCTACCATCAACTAACACTGGCAGTGCCCTAACCTATCTCCTAGACACTACCAGCTCTCCTGTAGGCAATATAGTCCCAAACCCTGAAGCACTAAACTCACTAGGTCTACACAATTTATCAATCACCCTATCAGATACAAATGAATGCGTGACACTAGAATCAATCAAAACAGTAAAAGGAGTGCCAGCACTAGAAAGCTGACCTGCCACTACCGAGGGACTAGCCTCGGCCTCTGCCTGCGTCAAAGTGAACACTCGAGCTGGAGTCAAGCTGTCCACCTTCCATGCCTCGCCCTTCTTCACTGTTGGGTAATCTTTCCTGAGGTGTCCCACCACCCCGCATACATAACAGGCCTTAGCCTGACACTCGCCCAAATGGCGTCTCCTGCACCTTGTGCATTCTGGGTAAGTCCTCCACGAATCACCGCCTCCCCGACGGCCACCCTGAGCACCCCGACCTCCTCTATCAAACCTAGGAGCGTTTGGGGCTTCAGGAGTCTTTCTCTTCAAATCACTGATACCTCCACCTCTACTAGAACCTGAATATGGAGGCACCGGCCTACGGCCCTCCCTTCTCGCTGCACTATCCCTCCATATCCTATTCTCTGCTTCCTCAGCAGTCAGAGCCCTCTCCACAGCCTGGGCATAAGTAGTCACTCCAGGAACTGTAGTTATCCTTACATCCCGGGCTATCATGACATTTAGCCCTCTAACAAATCTGTCTAACCTGGTCGCATCGGTAGGTACAAGATCTGGTGCGAACTTTGCAAGTCTGTCAAACTTCAAAGCGTATTCTGTAACGGTCATACCGCCCTGAACCAGCCCCACAAATTCATTTACCTTCGCTGCCCTGACGGCAACGTTATAGTACTTCTGATTGAACAAATCCTTAAACTCCTCCCATGTCATTGCAGCAACATTTCTAGTTTGTGACGCCACCTCCTACCAGATTAAGGCATCCTCTCTCAGCATATAAGTGGCACAGGCCACCCTATCATGTCCTTCTACTTTCATAAAATCAAGTATGGTGGTAATCAGGGTCATCCACTGCTCAGCCTTTAGTGGATCTGGTCCACCCTCAAAGATCGGGGGCTGCGGCTTTCTGAACCGCTCATACAACGGTTCCACTTTATTGCCAACATCAACAGGCTGTACCACAGGTACCAGTGCCGGTGGTCCAGCAGGGGCAACACTCCCAGATGGAGCCTGCTGCAGAATTCTGATCAGTTCATCTTGGCTCTGAAGCCTAGCTTGCATTTCTGCCATTAACTGCTGCCAGTTCTCAGGGACTGGCGGAGGGGTTGGGCCCTGGTCATCCTCTCTAGCCCCAGACCTGCCGGCTTGTCGTGTGGATTTCCTTGAACGCATAACTATTCAAGTCAATCTATAAACAACGACTCAGCAATTAGGCCATGATGACAGGGTAATAATCTCTCCATAATCCACCACCGAAACTCCAATCATTCACAAGCAAACAAGTATAACAATTTATCCAGATATTCATCCACATACACAGCAATGCTAATAAGCACGCCTCAATAACATCATACAATAGTCAAGGACCAGGCCCTATTAGAATCTCATGCTCCCTATTCATCAGACAGATATCAACATTCATATCTCACTCAAATCATTTAAACACATAATCATGCATATACAATTACCAAACCCTGAGTTGAGCTTGTCTCCCGCAGCGAATGTACATACCCAGCCAGTCTTCAGGACCCATAAACCTAGGACGCTCTGATACCAAGTTGTATACAATTAGTGAATTTGGGTCGTTACAGTGGTGGCCTGAGTTCCTTGTTACCGTCGAATAGTACTCGTTTGCTCCTCCATTCATGATCCATATCAAGAAACCTCCTATGGCCAATGTATGCAATTTTACTTCTAATCCCTACAGATGGAGTTTCTTCATTGCATGTGGGACACGCCTTGTACCCTTTTGTGCTCCACTCAGACATCATCGCATAAGCTGGGTAGTCATTAATGGTCCACAAGATTGCTGCACGCATATTGAACAAGGTACTATTGTTTGCATCTCGTGTCTCGACACCATTCACCCATAACTCCTTCAACTCGTCAACCAAAGGTCTCATATAGACATCGATATCTTTTCCAGGTGAAGAAGGACCTGGAATTAGAATAGACAACATTAATGACTGTGGTTTCATGCACTTCCTCGGCGGCAAGTTGTATGGGACAAGTATCACAGGCCACATGCTGTAAGAGTTGCTCATGTTCCCAAAAGGATTGAAACCATCTATAGCCAACCCAAGCCTAACATTTCGAGGTTCGGCTGCGAAAGATGGGTACAACTCATCAAGGTGCTTCCACACCTTACTGTCAGCGGGGTGCCTCATCACACCATCTTCCCTTGGCCTTTTAGAATAGTGACATCTCAAACCAGACAGAATTCCAAATTCGCATTCTCCTTCCAAAATAGTGCACAATCATGCTTGCAAGCATCGATGGACTCATATCCCAATCCAATACTCCGCAACTTTGCCTTCACCTCATAGTTAGACTTAGGTAAAATTGTTCCGTCAGGCATAGCGTCGACTAACAATTCCAGCAAACCATCAAAGTAATGATTGCTGCACTTGTTAATAACTTTGAGATGCATCAGCTTCACCAAGAAGTTCAACGCGGAATACTTTCGGCAACCCGGGTACAGTTCACTTGACATCTCCTTAAATAAATTGTCATACTTGTCGCGATGTTGAGGATCATCTTGGGGAGGATCATTATAGTTTCCAGCGGGAACGTCATCTTCAGCGTAAACATCCTTCAGGATATCCGCTATCTCATCTCTATCATGATCTCGTACCACAGCTGGTGGCGACAGCAGCGCCTTTCCATGGTAATGCCACACTTTGTAGGACTGTACGATGTCATTGTTGAATAAATGCATCGAAATTGCTTTAATAGGCTGGAACTTAACATTCCCACATTTCTTGCACGGACAACGAACCAAACCTCGATCGTTCAACTGATGTTTGGCGATATCGAATAACTCCTTAACACCATTTCTATACTCCAGAGACCAACGATTCCTTGCACTCATCCAGCTCCTGTCGCTCGCCATCTTTAAGCGAAATAATTAAGAAAATATTAATAATTGTCTTAAAATGAGGGAAGTGATAGTCAAAGTATTTCATGACTGTTTGTCTCCCTAATTATCACTAACTGATAATAATATCCTATCTCTGGAAAATGACATGTGGCACCACATGATTGGTACACATTATTATTATTATTATTATTTTAAATAATTTTTCATTAAAAAAATCATTTTATATTTTTCATTTTAAAAAAAAATCCAATTTATTGTTTTTCAACAAAATATCAAATTTGTTGCTTTTAATCAATTATTTAAGATTAAGTAAAAAAAATATTTAATCTTAAATTATTGCTTGGATTTTAAACAAAATTACTTAATCTTTAATTGAAAAAAAGTAGACAAAATGATAAATAGGAAGATTTTAATAATAATAATAATAAATTAAAAAATTTGAGGATATTAACAATAAAAAATTAAATTTAAAAAAAATGTATTTTTCATACTTAATCTTAAATTGAAAAAAAGTTTGATTTTTTTATTAAAAAAATGTAAATTTTATTTTTTGTTAAATTGAAAATTATTTTAAGAATAATAACAATGTGGACAAATCATGTAGTGTCACGTGTCCTTTGACTAGTCAACTTTAACATTTACTTATTTATTACTTTTATTTTAAAATTAATTTAATTATACATTAATTTCATTTTGTAATTTTTTATTAAATTCTTCAATTTGTATTGGATTATTTACTTAATCAATAACAATTTTATTATATTTATATTTTACTTAATTATATTTTATTAAATCATTTATATTTTTAACTTTTTTCAATTACAAAACAACTAATATTAATGTTAAAACCAATTATTATGATTGGTAATTTTATTTTATTTAAATTATAGTTAAAAATTATTTTTTTGATGAATTTTTAATTATACTTAAATTTTTATGTAATTAATTATTAAACTTTTATTAATTTTACTAACTCTAACAAAATTTGGGCAGCATAACGACAATATTTCAAACTATCCCAAAAATTGAAAAACCTACAAATTAAACACATATATACCCAGAATATTCACAGATCATACAAAATATATATATGCATTAACAAATACATCAATTTACATATATACAAATATTTAACCACAAAAAAACATATACCAAAACTAATTTTTTTATTAATACAAAAAAAAATTATTGAATACATATTTACAAAAATATCACATTTAATATAAAACAATTTAAAAATATGAACATACATTATTAATCTGGTTTTTTTAAGTTCATACTTTAACTAAAATACATATATCGCAAAATACAATATAATAAATATTAACAAGCAAAATTAAACAAATACATATAACACATTAAAATAAAAAAAAATTCATATTCAAATCTGTTTTTTAAATTTTACAAAAAAATTAATAAATACAAAAAACATATATTATAAAAGTAACTTAAATATAGTTGTTATTAAGATAAAAAAATACATATAAAGCATTAAAATTAAAATTAAAATGTTAACGACTATATTTTTTGTAATTAATGTTAATTTTCCTAAGACTAACAAAATTTGGGCAGCATAACAACTATATTTTAAACTATCCCAAAATTTTATAAAACCTGCAAACTACACACAAAAATATACATAATATTACTAGATCAATATACAGAATATTCCCAGAGCATGCACAACATAAACGTATATTTACTTAAAATTTCTAAAATATGATTTTTAATTGCTAAAATTTAATCTTATTATAATACCAAATCTAATCTCATAATTTTAAGATTAATCGAATATTAATTAAATTAATTTCTAATTATGAGATTATATTAGATAATCTAATGTAATTATTTTTACTATACTATCATGCACAACATAAAATTTGATTTTTTTCTTGTACCTCTTTTTTTAAAATTTAAAACAGAAAATAAAAATAAAAAAAAAACAAAAAACAAAAATTAAATCATATATAAACAGAAATAAATAAATAAAAAATACAAAAATACAAAACAGAAAAAAAAAACATAAATATAAATATAACCATATACATTTTTCGGTTTAAATATATATATTAGTTTATATATAATATATATTAATTTAAATATATAATATATATATCAAATTATATATAATATATATATCAGTTTATATATAATAATATAATATATATATCAGTATATAATATATATAAGTTTATATATCAGTATATTATAATATATAATATAACATATATAAATATATATATCGGTATACCCTCGGTTCGGTCGGCGTGGTGGTCCGGTGGTGGCGCGGTGGTCCGGTCGGCTAGGTGTGGCGGAGTGGTGGCGTGGTGGTGGTCCGGTCGGCGTACTAAAACAGAGAAACAAAAAATGAAATGAGTAGAAAATTTAGGGGCAAAACAAACAAAAAAATAAAACAACTTACACTTGAGAGAGATGGAGCTGTTGAAGAAGATAGTGTCTGAAAAAAAAATGAGAGAAAGAGGGTCGGAGACATTAACAGAGGACAGAGAGAGAGAGAGTTTTTTCTGAAAAACTTTGAGACTGAAATGGGGAAGAAGAAGGCTTGCGGCTGTGATAAATCGTTATGACTTTTGCCGGCGCGTTTCGTTGCGCAGGCAAAAGTCAAAAAATGCGCCGGTAAAGGTACTTAGTAAACCCTACCACAAAACGGCGTCGTTTTACTAATGCCCTCTTTTGCCGGCGCAACGAAACGCGCTGGCAAAAGTATACCCACCTACTTCTTCTAAACGTGCAAAATTCAAAAAACACGTTGACTTTTGCCGGCGCAACCCCGAATTGCGCCGGTAAAAGTCACCTTTGCCGGCGCAAATTTGCGCCGGCAAAGATGCTTGTTTTTACCGGCGCAATTCGCCAGTTGCGCCGGTGAAAGTTGCTTTTACCGGCGCAATTCGGAATTGCTCCAGCAAAAAGCTTATTTCTTGTAGTGTACATATATTATAAAATGATAAGTGT
Source organism: Humulus lupulus (assembly GCF_963169125.1). Taxonomy (NCBI): domain Eukaryota; kingdom Viridiplantae; phylum Streptophyta; class Magnoliopsida; order Rosales; family Cannabaceae; genus Humulus; species Humulus lupulus. The sequence goes on along the minus strand of NC_084795.1, from coordinate 275,703,517 downwards.
CAAATTTTGAGTGGTTTGATAGAGTGTGAAAAACAATTTGTGGACATAAATTAAAACAAATAGAAGTAAAAGGTATTGTTAGTTAAATATATTTGATTTAAAAATAATTTGGAAGGATATTTAATTAGAAATTAATAGGGTTTACAATTTTTTGGACCCTGTGTTTTTTCCTATTACCTATTTCGACCCTGTGTTTTGACAAATTATTTTTTGGACCATGTGTTGTGTAAAATGGCTAAAATAGAACCATACACCCGATTTTAGTTAATGTTTTTTCAACTAAAATCATAAATAATTTACCAAAATAATAATTTAGAACAAAAATAAAATTATTCTGCTTAAAAACCACGTTGTTATATTTAATTTTTTCTTCATCAAAATTGAGTGTAGGGTTCTATTTTAATCATTTTATAAAACATAAAGTCCAAAAAATAATTTGTCAAAATACAGAGTCCAAACAAGTAATGAGACAAAATACAGGGTAAAAAAAAAAAGTATAATCCCAAATTAATATATTTGGGGTGATATTTTTTTAAAAAAAAATTGCATATTAATTTAATTAAAACAAATAGAAGTTTTGTGAATATTGTTCCCCTTAGGTAAAATAAATTGTATCACGATCATGAGAAAAGTTATATCCTAGCTAGCCACCACTACTATATATTACTAAATATATATATTTATATGTATATATATCATCATTATTCATTCCACTTACCTTCTTTTTGTAGTGCCGACTATCTCAGCCTAGCCACGTAAACGTATTGACTCATTTGCATGCCTAAACCTAATGCTGAGAAAAAAAAAAAGCTAAAATCCGCACGTGTGATTTTTTTCGTAATAATATACACATGCAAATAACGCTTTTTAAAGCTTACGTATAATTATTTACTTTTATATTGTATATATGTATCATGGATATATCTCTTCTATATAAAGTGTGTAGAGTAGATAACCAACTTTTTTATTTTAACGATTTTTTATTTTATTTTTTGTTAAATAAATAATTAAACAAATTAAAATATGATATTTTTTTAGATATTTTATAATGATAATTATTTAAAAATAATAAAATTATATATTTTTTAACTTAAATAAAATTTAATTAAACAAAATTAATATTATATTAAATATATAATATATAATCTTTTATTCTTATTCTCAAATTCAAAAATAAAGCAAACAAAAACTAAAAATATATGTATGATTGATATATATATATATATATTTATATCCGAGAGAGTTGAGACACTATTAAACATAATTATTTAGATTTATGTTAAACACAACACATAAATGGGAAAAGGAAAAAAAACGAAATAGTGTTAAAGATAACATGTAATCTAACAATAACGTATATATTACGAGTACAAAAATAGTTAGAAATAAGTTCAACTTTTTCAATTTTCCATAACAGAAATGAAATGCCTATATATATAGGCATAATATATAATAATGATTATAAATACAATTTACAATAATAAGGATAATAAGGATGAGCAGTGAGATCAGATTGAGATGGCAGAGTGGTAAAGTGGTTTGAAAGTGGTCGATTTATGCAAAACATTGCCAAAAATATCATAAAATTGAAAGTGTAATTGGGTTGGAGTGAAGTGTGCCGACATGAATCCTTGGCCATCGTAATAGAACTTCATCTCATCTGGATTCCACCAACTTATATCTCCTCTCCACGCCTTTGATCCTCCTCCACTTGTTAAAAATTGGATTGGACTGCATTATATATATATATATATTTCGATTATTCAGATCAGATGGTTCTTGATGATCAATACATATACATATATATATAATCTTATTAATTAATTTAACTTATTATTATTAATTAATAATTACCTGTCTACGCTAGTGATATGTTGTAAGCAGTGGTCATGCCCGTTCATGTAAACATCCACATTGTTTTCCTGATGAATTTAATATATATATATATATTTATACATATATGTATAGTTAGTAATTCATTATTATAAATAAAAGTTTTTTCTGTAAATTCAAATTAAAAAGGGAAACAATAATATTCTATTAATCTTATCCTAGCCATGTGTTGAGAGACAAGATCATCTGGCTCCTTCTTTTGTTTCACTTTTATTAATAACAATTTAAAAAAAAAGATATAATAATTTTGGAACTTAATTACAAATAAGTAATATATATATATTTATATTAATAGGGAAATTCTGTTTCGATATAAGCATAAGTTATGAATCTCGTATAGGTATTCAAGTAAATGAGGATAACTTATAGTACCGAAAATAGAATAATGAATTTTTTTTCGTACTGATACAATACTAGATTTTATTGAAATTCTATTTTGAATACAATAAATTATTCAGATTTTCTCGAAAATTTGTTAACATAATCACGTAAAAAAAATCGAAATTATAACTTATTTACGTATAAAAAAAAATAAGGCAGTGTCGCACCACCAATAAGGTAAAAATGGCTATCTTACCAGAGTTTTGTCCCTATAATCAAATCAAAATTATTTGTGGGTGTTGATTGAACTTGTTCATATAATATAATGATATATATGTATATATACCAGGAGAATTGGGAGAAGGTGGATTTCAATTTCGCGGGTGTTGCCTTGTTGTGAAGCGCTTCTTATCGTATGGTGACCCACTACGATCTTCCATTTCGCTGTTGACTCTTTTAGTGCTGAATCCACCTCCTACACTTACAAACACACACACACAATCAGTACCTATAATAATTCATTTTATTACAGGGATTATCTCTGTACGTTTTTTGTTTTAGCTAGCTAGGGGGACTTTAATGCATTTTTTCCCTTTTTTTTTTTAATTTTTTCAACAAATTTTGACTTCAAAATAAGATCCGTCCCAACCCGCTAAGCTCCAGCCCCACCCTAACCCGCCCCGTTAAGGTTTATTTATACCAGTTCACTGATCTGTTTTCTGGTTATATTAAATGTTAATTAGATGCATGTATGTATATGATTGATTATTAATAATAAAGCTATAGTAATTAAAAATAATGACCTTCAAGAGATTAGAAAGGTAATCCTTTCGGGGTAGAATGCCATTCCAATCATACACACTTTCCTTTGGACGTAAGTAGTATGTGTCAACAAAAGGAGTAGTATCTACAAAGAAGAACTCTGCAATTTCTGCATATAATATACATACATACAATAAAAAATTATTACATTAAATTTCATTTAATTATTATCTTGGCTTAATATATATATATATATATTTATAGTTTTGACCTACCTGTGTCAACAATAAAAGATCTCAAACAAAGCCATTTGCTGTCCAATTTTCGAAGGATTGGACTAAGTTGTGCCTCCACATTACCCCTGTAGTCATGATTCCCCAGAACTGAAATCACACACACACACATTATTCATTATGGTGAATGTAAATAATTATGGGTACATCTAGGCTGCAACCCTAAAAATGGGCATACTGGTGCACCCACTCCTGTTTTTTGATAATGTGATGATTTTCGACGAATTTTTTTTTATGACCATGTAAATTATAATTATTTAGAGCATCCTGTAAATTTTTAGGAAATTCTAAATAGTTTACAGTATCGAAAACAATGTTAAAATAGTTTGTTGCACGTGTGACTGTTTTTTCTTATGCGCGTGAAAGATAACATGTTTGAACCATATTTTTTATATTGTAAATTATTCAGAATTTCTTTAAAATTTGCAGGATTTTCTAAATAACTACAATCTACAATATCATAAAAATAAAATGTACGCTGAAAATCATTCAAGTACCAAAAACAGGAAAGGAGTGCACCGGTGCTCCAAAAAATGTGGCCCCCATTAATTATTTACTATCCCTATATCTCATTAATAAAGGTGTTTGACAAAATAGATATTTACTAATATTATAGAGTGGTATTCTCAACCCATTTAACAGTAACACTGTAAAAACTTGGTTGACCCTAAAAGATTAGGGTTGAAAGCATATATAATATATATTATTACCAGAGTACCACTGTTTTTGTAAGCTGGGAGCTGTGTAGATATTGGTAAAGGAATCTTGAAAATCAGGGTCATCCACACCAGTCAGACCATTTTCGTAAAAGTTATCACCCGTTGATATCACAAAGTCTATATCTAATTTCTCTCCAATTATTCCCATCTGCATATTATATACATATATTAAATTATTATATCACAAATTAAGAAAATTATGATACGAGATACTTTGGAACAAAAAATAAATTAAAATAAAATTGGTATGCTTGGCCAATTACCACGCTCAACATGAGTCTACATATTATATATAGTAAGTGCTGATAATAATGATTTTAAAATGAGAAATGTACGAATAAAGAATCATTCATAATTAACCATAATGAAAAGAGAGAAAACATGTATGAACTTTTAAAAATAAGTGGGGTTCACCTCTGTTTTTGGTCTATTTTTTTTCTTCCTTTTATTTCCTTTTTATAGTGGATGCGCGGGAATAACGTTATAGAAAAAGAATATAAACTTTTAGAAAGGGAAAAAAAAATAAATAAATAAAGAAAACACACGAGAATCCACTTGACATTAATTATGGTATATTAGTATAAATTCACCCAAGTTTAATTAACATAATAACTGATCATGTCATTTCTTTTTATATGTAAGAGAATTGCTAAGGCTACTATTGTTGCTCAACACCACAAGAATGTGACATAAAGCTCTTGGTGCAATCAAATATCGGGTTCTACTTATTTGAATTTAATAAGTATTTTGAGCCATCACTAACCAATTATGGGGTGCCACTTCATGTGTTGTTGAGCATCTAAATGTGCTAAATAGAAATCAAGATCCCCTCTCAGATTAATTGTATCTCATAATGTGTCCAACCAATATAAGTTTGACAGCTCATTAAAAGAGAAACCAATATAATTTTTTAATGAAAGGAAAATTAAAAGAGGTGTCAGTATTATATTGGTTGGACATATTATGGAACACAATAATCTGACCGAAAATCTTGGCTTAGCACGTATATATAAGGGTGGCTCAACATTTTTCATGGCTGAGCTTCTTAAATGATTATTACGAGGCCTAATTGTTTTTGTTAAAAAAAATTAAAACAGAATTTGTGAACCACAGGCTTATGCCTACTCTAACTGATGGACAAACCGGCCAGACACACAGATATATAAGAATTGATCTAATTTTGAGATGACCACAAAAGCAGCTCAAACAAAGTTTTAACTTATTTATATATATATATATATATATATTATTTTCTCATATCATTCAAAAGTGTCATAATTTGATTGGTTGCAAAGAAGACAAAGCTTGTCCATAATGATGTTTTTCCCATACTGTATTTTTGGTTTTGGAATAAGGGTAGGGCCAATAATAATAAAAGTTGATAATCATCACTTGATGACATTGGGAAAAGTCTAACCAGAGTGAGCAAAACAGGTGGAATAATATATAACCACCCCACATGATGATATTGCACACTTCATAATAAGGAATATGATTTAGCACCAGAGAATATGCTTTTTTTTTTAGTAGGATCCAAGAGAATCCCTCTCGAACTATATCTTCTATAATAATAGTTCCGAAGAAAAAAGGAAACCAAACCTAATATTATATCAATAATTTCTTAGACATGTATATTTAATTAATATAATAATAATATGGTTAAGAGATCATCGACGCCAACGATATTCGGTACCACTACATTAATATAAAGGAATATATTATGTCATAATTTAATATGTTATTACCTAGGACGAATTAAAATCACTTGTAGTAGATAGGTGGGGCGACAATAATTCCTTTAAAAAATTAAGTTAGGATATGATTGGTTCGTGATTAGAAAACTGCATTGTTAAAAGTGTGTTTCTAAAATGAAAATCTAGATTTATAGTCTTAAAACATATTTTTGAAAAATGTGATTGGTTCATAATCTGTAAACTGTTTTTGAATTTTAAAAAACTGAATATGTGATTGATAGAGAATTTGAAAAATTAAAAAAGTAATAAATTTGTAAGATTTCAGGATATAATGATTTGGATTAGAAGAAAACATGAAAATAGTATTTTCTATTAAGTAGCTTAAAATTAGAATCAGCATTTTGATTAAGAATTTAAAAACAAATAATCAATCAAGTATTCACGTAAGTCAGTTTTAAAAATCATAAAATGAAATTTGAATTCACATATAATCCATATAGTTACATGGTTGAACACTGTATACCGACGCCCATAGTATTACTCATTACAATAATACTAACATGTACATATATATATATATATATAAGCCAAAATAACAGAGCATAATCATAGTATAAAGAGAGTATATATATATGTATATATAGGTGGGTAGGTAAATAAAATTAATATATAATTAAGACTACCTGATTGGCGACTTTGGATTGGTTGTAGTGCCCTCGTCTACCCCAGTCTCCTAGAACCAAGACGCTGAGAGAGCCGTCTTGTTTGGCGGCGTGTTGGAATCGTGGGAGCCCCGCCGCTGTGGCACTAGATGATGCTGCTGACATGAACACATGACATAGGATCATAGTTTCGAAGAAGAAATGGCTAAGTATAAATGTGGATTCTTTGCGTCGGAGAGCCATGGGACACAGCTCCGGCCGGGAAGAGAATATTGTATATATGACAATTAAAGCTAGCTGCTATATAGCATACCCCGCCACCCCAAGCCTCTCTCTTTCTCTCTTTTAGTTTTTGCTTGTGATCATCGATGTCCCAACCATACCCCCCTGTCCCTTTATATATAAAATATAACTATTATTATTCATTCAAATTAATTAATTAATTATGGAATTATATTATAGCAGATATACTCTAACCTTCCGAAATTATTATTCACTATTTCATGGGGCTTAATTATTTGATGGATAGAGTTTGATATGATGGGACAATTACACAACGATTATATATAAAAAGTTGGAGCAATTAAGCATAAGTGGACAAGCTTTATGCTTTATTATGTATGTTAGTTATATGTTACCTATGCGTATAGTTAATTAGACTGATGTTTTTGTGAGTAGGGTATGTGATGAATAATTTGGCAAAATAACTATATATGGGAAGCTGTCAAATGTATTTTAAGGTATTAGGAGGTAGGTAGTTACCATGATACTTGATATGCTAGGTGATCCAGACAAAAATGAAAATTATTAGTGATGTGTTGAATAATGAACACTGGGAAATTTGAGTTTCTATTAATGAAGGGTCTTAATTAAAAACGAAATCCTATGCATTTTAATCATTTCAAAATGATGTCATTTTTTAGTACTCTACCCAAAATACCCCTCTTATTTTCCTCCACTTCTCTCTTCTCTCTTCACTCTTCTTTCTTCTCTCTTTCATCTCTCTCTCTCTCACCTCACGGCACTACCACCCACGGCAGCAACAACACCACCAACACCAGAAAAACATCTATAATTTCAGCCACCTTGTAGAGATAAACACAATACACAAAGCAACATACATTTTGAGGAATCTTGGAGTAGAAATTTATGGGTAAGTAATTATTTCTCAAATATAGTAATGTTTCTTTCACTTATTAAGTCACTAAATACTGCATTTCGAATAGATCTATGCATGATTTTTAGGTTTTTTTGCGATTTTATTCAGATCTGAAACTCTGAAATCTTCAAAAAATTGACCTTGTTCGATGGTGCTCGATGCCAGCTCGATGGGGCCTTTAAAATCAAGATTTTCCTGAAAAAATCGACGTTGCTCAATGCAATTCTTGCAAGAGCCGTAATTTTTCACTCAGGTGTTCGTTTGGGGTATTTTTTTTTATTTCGGGTATTTTTTTTCAAGATCCATATGTTTGAAATGTGTATATATACATATTTGGGAAGTGTAAATCTTGAAAAAAATACAAAATGCAAAACATATCTCATGTTAAAGATATGTTTTGGTATGCTTTCAAGTTCTAAACTTTGAAAATGTGTATATGCACATCTCAAATGTGTAGATCTAAAAAAAAATACCTAAAATAAAGAAAAAACACCCCAGACAGACACCCAAGTGAAAAATTATGTCTCTTGCAAGAATCGCATCGAGCATTATCGAGCCACCATCGAGCAAAGTAATTTTTTTCATGAAAATCATGATTTTGAAGGCCATTGAGCACCATCGAGTGCATGATTTTTGAGTTATTTTTCAAATTTGAAACTCTGAAATTTGTAGGAATTGACTTTGCTCGATTATTTCTTGATACCAACTCGATGGGGCCTTCAAAATCAAGATTTTCATGAAAAAACCGACGTTACTCGATGGTGGCTCGATGGTGCTCGATGAGATTTTTGTAAAAGACATAATTTTTCACTCGGGTGTCCATTTGAGGTGATTCGTTTATTTATTTTGAATATTTTTTTTGAGATCTATACATTTCAGATGTGTATATACACATTTTCAAAGTTCGAAACTTGAAAACATGTCTATGACATGAGATATGTTTTGCATTTGGTATTTTTTTTTTCAGGATTTACACTTCCCAACTGTATATATCTACATTTCAAACCTGTAGATCTTGAGAAAATACAAAAAAAATCACCTCAAACGGACACCTGATTGAAAAATTACGTCTCTTGCAAGAATCGCAACGAACCATCATCGAACCACCATCAAGCAACGTCGATTTTTTCCTGAAAATCTTAATTTTGAAGGCCTTATCGAGCTGACATCAAGTACCATCGAGTAATGTCGATTTTCTACAGATTTCAAAGTTTTAGATCGAAACAAAAATTGCAAAAAAAAATCCCCAAAAAATTATGCTCAAATCTGTTCAAAAAACAGTATTTTAGTGTCTTAAGTGATGAATACTTGCCATTACATTGAGTTCTTTTATATTTTACCTTACTCCTAGATTTTTTCTAGAGAGATAATTGAGAAAAATGGTAGAAATTATGCCAAGGGACTTTTTGGTTTAGTAGCAACAATTGGAATCATTTTGAAAAGTTTAAAAAACTCCCAGCATTTTTTTTTAATTATTAGGACTCCTATTAAGCATAGAAACTCAAATTCTCCTGAACAAATATCACATCAATTAAAATTTTATAAGTTCTTTTAAAATTTAACAATTTTAGATGATGTGATATTATGATTCTAATCCCTTTTAGAAAAGAAAAATATATATATATATATGTTTTATATTATCATGTATATATAACGAATCATATGTAGGGTTTAGCATCACTTCATCCTATGATCTTCTTCGGAAAACAAAGTCTTAGCTAATTTCAAGGAAGTCATTGAGCTATCTAATATGTTGACCAAAAATTTTATGATCGATATTGTATGCAATAAATTTCAACTTTTAGATCAAATGAGTGATGAAATTTCATATCAATACTCTCACATTTCTGCGTACTTATATATTATATCCTCACATCTTTGTCATCACTCTCATGAAATAAAAAACTCTTAATTAATTTGTGCTTAAGATTAGGATTAAGATAATGATCATTATTTAAACTTTCTATGAACTCTAAACCTAGCTAGCTAATGGAACCCACCTAGTTATTATTAAAAAAATCTCTTATCTTTAGAATTAAATTTAGAAAAATTAAAATAAAATAGATTCATAAAATGTCTTTGGAGTGAACGCAAACAATATTCCAAATACATAGATAGATAGTTTTAACTTATGCAACTTAATTTGATTCAATAATACAGTCTAATCGACCAATTTTGACCTAGCAAATGAAAAATGAAAAAATAAAGAAAATAATTGAGCATTAATTAAGAGTACTATATATCAAATCAAACTCCCTCTCATCTTTCAATGCGAAGAAAAAGACACGTCAGCGTATAACTAAACTGATCACACTATAGAATGGGGTCCAGTACTTGATGAGGAGGGACAACCAATGACAGACTGCCACGTCATGACATTATTATCTTAGTTTGTCGCCACTGGACCAATATTATTGGTATTTGGCATAGATGATAGATGATATTATATTGTGTTGTATCATAATTAATCACATCATTTTTTTTTTCTTTTTTGGAATGGAAATCACATCAATTTGAAACGTAGTGTTTTGTTTGGTCATATTATTGGTCGAGGCTTTAATTGACCATTCATATTGATCACTAATGTACGTGCTTACGTGTAGCTTTCAAAACCACTTACGTGACCGCCAAAAATTGATTTTATTATAGAAAATTTGAAATTATTATACCTCTCTTTCAATCTATCCATGTGTATATATAGGAAAATATATATTGGACAATTTTAGTACATGTTTCACTTTTAAGTTTTATTGGTGGAGTTTTTAATGTTCTCGATCCATGAACATTTTTTAGCGCAATTTTTTTTATAACTGTGTATACTATAGCTATTTAGAGTATCCTGTAAATTTTCAAAAAATTCTGAATAATTTACAATACCAAAAATTAAATTCAAACATATTACATGCGTGACTAATTTTTTTTTTTTTGCTCGTGGAAAATAACATATTTGAATTTAGTTTTTGATATTATAAATTATTCAGAATTTTCTGAAAATTTACAACGTACTTTAAGTAGTTACAATATATACAGTCATAAAAAAAAATCACGCTAAAAACTGTTACGGGTCTAGAATACCAAAACACCTCACCGGTACTTAACTATATAAAAATTGTCGTATATATATTGATTTATATATATTTGTTTAGGTAAGATAAATATATTGACAATTGTCAAGCTGATCTAGTGTAACGTGTATAACTTTGGCAAAAAATTAGGAAAGTGACATGCATGTGTAATGCTTTTTATCATCTCCAATGTTCTGTCACTATAGAGTTTTTTTTAGTGGTATATGCACATGCAATAGATGATAACATTGTTTTCTTGCACATGTACGTATTTGTATTATTTAGAGATGTATACGCGTACGCCGTTTATTATTATTTAATATATATATATATATAATACACCAAGAAAAACTTTATAGTTAGATCACTAATTAGTGAACAGTATATTTATATATATACTCTTGGCAAAATGGGCTATTATTTTTTTATGTTATATTTTGCACTCTATTTTAATTTTAATAATTTTTTGCAAGATGTTTTTTTATAATTTAGATAGCTAGTCGAAAATTTATGCAGGCGGTAAAAAAATTCAAACAGTCGATCGAAAAATTTAGACAACTGAGCGAATTTTAGATATAGATCATTTTGCAAAAAATTATCAAAAGTAGGCCAGAGTGTAAAATCACTTCAAAAAAATGTTATTTTCACCAATTTCTCATATATATATATATATATGATATATATGACTACTTCAACTAGCTAGGCTTCACATCCAAGTTTAACTATGAATAAATAGCATTTTTGCCCCCTCCCCCTCCCCCACCCCAAACTATGACCACTGTATGATCGTGTCCCTTGAATGACTTACAATGTTAAAAATTCCCCTTGAACTATGCACGTTACTGAAATATGAGATTTCTGTTAAATTTCGCCCTATGTGACTAACAGATTGATGATGCAACATTTTTTTCTATTGATGTGGCAGTGTCACGTATAGAATAATTATCAATTTTGCCCCCTGAACTTTGACTACTACCAAATAATACTTATTTTATAAAAAAAAAATATTTTTATTCTTAAAAATAATAATTAAATCCTTAAAAAATTAAAAAAATTAATTATCAACAAATAACTCTTTTTTACTTTTTCTTTCACAATATTAGTTAAAACAATTTTAGAACGAACATTTAAAATAAATACTAAAACAAAGAAAAAACTTTTAATTAAAGAGGAGGACGAAGGATTTAAATAAATAAATAAAACTTTTAATTTAAGAGGAGGAGGACAAATGGGAAAACCTTTGTTTTAGAATTTAATTTTAATTTATATTTTAACATATATTTATTTTATATTGTAAAAAAAAAGTAAAAAAAAGTTATTTGTTATTAATTAGATTTTTAATTTTTGAGTATTTGAAATTTTATTTAATTAATTTGAAATATTTAGTATTGTTTATTTTCTTAATCTTTAAGGATTTAATTATTATTTTTAAAAAGAAAAAAAAAATAAATTAGTTTTAATAAAGAAGACACAATTCAGTAGTGGTCAAAGGTCGATAGCAAAATTGCTAATTATTCTACACATGACACTAGCACATCAACAGACAAAATGCTACATCATCGATTCGTTAGCTACATTCGATGAAATCTAACAGAAGTCTTATATTTCAGTAACGTGTATAGTTCAGGAAGAGTTTTTAATATCGCGAATCATTCAGGAGGCACGATCATGCAATATTCATAATTCGAGGAGCAAAAATATTATTTATTCTTTAACTATATATGAGTTTTGGACAAGAAAGTGACAGTTTGTCATGTCAAGTTATGGTCGATGATCTGGTACTGGCAGGTAATACATATATAAATATAATTCGCATTTTTTTAAAAAGGAATACAATAACAAAATAAATGGTACAGTCATATGGTTTATATATATATATATGTATGTATATATGTGTGTGTGACACACCATTTTCTAAAAAATAAAAATAAAGCGATCGACAAGGCCCCATCACTTAGAGTAAGTAGTCACTATATGATGTCTTCACATCCAGAGAGAGCTGGGGTTTGGATATTATGGTCATGGCCAACCGGTAGTTTGAGCATCCACTTCTGTCTCTCAACAATAGATTTATATATATATATATATATATATCATGTCCCACCATATATATCAACAAACACCAAACTATATGTACGAGAATTGAATACATTAATGCACTACTATAAATATAGAGTTTCTCTGTGCTTTTTTTTCAATCTAAAATAAAAAGCGCAGAGAAAATGATTGAATGACACTTAGGAACTTTGTTACTGCGGATTTTTTAAAAAACGCAATGTAAAGTAGGAAAAGTGGGAGAAAAACGCAGAGAAAAGTTGCACTACTTTTCTCTGCGGTTTTATTGAAAAAACCGCAGAAAAAAAGTAGTGTAATTTTTCAAAATTTTTACCAAGCATAACTTTGTGCTCGGTTGTCCGTTTTGATTGTTTTTTTTTTTTTTTAACTTTGATATTTTTTCAAGATCTATCCAAAGAAAAAACTATTTTCTTTGGATAGATCTTGAAAAAATATCAAAGTTAAAAAAAAAAAACAATCAAAACGGACAACCGAGCAAAAAGTTATGCTTGGTAAAAATTTTGAAAAATTACACTACTTTTCTCTGCGGTTTTTTCAATAAAACCGCGGAGAAAAAGTTCCAGACCTATATATAAACTCATTCTTCCCCACAAGGTTCGTAAACCTACTTCATTCCGCGAAAAACTTCTTCAACAGCGGCGGTATGTCTTTCAACCTTCATCTTACTATTTTTTTTTCATCTTTTTTTAGCTAAATCTTAGTTAAAAACTGAAGTTGATGCTTAATATTTCTCTATTTTCAGGTTTTTGGTAGTAAAAATAGTTAGGATTTGGTCGAAAAATTGTCCATTTTCACTGTATTTTTGGGCATGCATTGTGTTCTTGAGCTTCAAAATAGGTAATGATCTATATATCTTTGTTTGTATAGTTTTTGTTTTTTTTTTCATCATTATTTTTAGAGTTTATTTTGTGTGAAATAGACAAATAGAAATCAAAATTTTGAGAGGTTTTTCATAAATCATTAATTTGGTTGCTGAATTTTTTTTCTTTAGATTTTTCGGTGACAAAACCTGAAAATTTTGTTTTTTTTCTTTCAGGTTTTCAGGTTTCTTTTGTATTTAGCTGGATAGATCTCGAAAAAATACCCAAGTTAAAAAAAAAACACCAAAAACGGAGAATTGAGCACAAAGTTATGCTTCGTCAAAATTTTGAAAAATTACACTACTTTTCTCTGCGGTTTTTTCAATAAAACCGCAGAGAAAAGTCTTTCTTTCTCAGCGGTTGTTTTAAAAAAACCGCGGAGAAAAGTACATCTTTCTCTGCGGTTGGCTTACTACAACCGCAGAGAAAAGTGACACTTTTCTCCGCGGTTGGCATACCACTTTTCTCTGCGATCGAATACATTGCGCTTTTCAATACTCTCGAAAACCGCAGTGTATTGAGTAAAAAAACCATTTCCTTAATTACTTATAAATTGATACGAGACACCATATTTTTAGTGTCGTAAAGCATATAATGTAGGATAATAAATCCGAAATATTAAGAGCATAAACATAATGATTAATTGAGATTCTCATCGATGCACGAGTTCATTTTAGCTTAATTAATTGATTAAAACAGTTATTTACTGCATTTCCATCTCTAGCTACGTACGTTCTAAATCATATGATCGTGAATCATGATATATATATATATATATATACTTTAGAGTTATATATTATATGAAATATAACTGTAAATGTATATAAATATTTTGATGTTGTTGTGAGTATTATTTATTGGAGTATAGTATCTACATGGAACATGTATAAGAATATTGAGTCATTAATAAGAATATAGATAATTCTACTAAATATCAATTAGTTTTAAGATAGAACCTAATAATTTTTATTATGGTATATATCATGAGTCATATTCATAGTGATATTGGTTTTTAAATATAACTATTCTTGTCATGGTATTATGAGCGATATCATGAGCAATATCCCAACGAACATTCGATTTATTGAGATCCAAATAAGTGAGCTGAGAAATGCCTGTGATTCCCCGTAATTCACCAATAAATAGTCACCATCTTAAATCATGGAATCGTGATATTTCTCAATTTGTTTATTAATGACTCTTCTTGTACTTATTTTATGTATTTATTTATTAATGACTCTTTTTGTACTTATTTTATGTAGGATACTATACTCCAATATAATTTTTTAATAGTTGAAACTTCGTATAATACTATTATTGGTAAAAAAAAAAAAAAAGCATGTGCACATTAATTATATATGGCGATCGAGGCGCAAATCAAATGATAATACATCACTACGAACAAGTCTATCATTTCCTTTCATTTTAGAAAAAAATCTTTCATTTGCAAATACAAAAAATTCAATTATAGAAGAGCTAGATTCCTAGCTAACATCTACTTTTCTTCACCATAAATGCACATGTTTACTAAGTTTGTGGCTCTAGCTAACAATTTCATATTATGATAATATATAATATAACGGATAGAAATTTATAATGAAGCCTAATTTAAAAAATAATTATTTTACTAAGGACAAAAAATAAAAATATTAAAAAAAATAATTTTATATGTAAAATAACAGATAATTTTATTTTTCTAGGGGCAACAGTCCCCATTTAATTATTATTTACGCCACTTTATATATAAATATAGGACAATTTTTTTTATAGAGACTTTACTTTAAGTCATATCAGTAGGGCTCTTAATGTTTCTCGACCCGTGAATGATTTTCGGCGCAATATTTTTTTATGACCGTGTATATTGTAACTATTTAGAACATCTTGCAAATTTTCAGAAAATTTCGAATAATTTACAGTACCGAAAACTAGATTCAAACATGTTGATTTCCACGCGCATAAACAAAATTAGTCATGCGTGCAACAACATGTTTGAACCAAGTTTTCGGTACCGTAAATTATTCAGAATTTTCTGAAAATCGTGCTGATGCTCTAAATAGCTACAATATACACTATCATAAAAAAAAATTGCGCCGAAAACTGTTAAAAGATCGAGAACATTGAGAGTCCCACCAATAGGGCTAATTTCCCTATAAATATATATATTTATATTATATTTAGGGGATATGGATGAAGTGACGTGGACTAATTTACATATATAAAATCAATCAGTATCGTGAGTATCCTTAGCAATTCACATATGTACGTAGCTATAATCCACCATTATTGGTTTAAATATATGTATATTATATATATAGTTTATGTTTCAACCAATCAAACTACATTTGATAATGAATTTTATCGAGTGACACAAGTTTAATTTATTGAGAAATTATAAGAACTTAATTTCATTTGCTTGTGTGTGACTGGGGCAGCATGCAGATAATAATAATAATAATAATAATAATAATTCAAGGAAAGGAAAGGAATAATCTGGGATAAGAAAATAAAAGGTCTTAACTGAAGCCCAGAGCATCTTGTGATTCTATTCTTGTTTGATATGCAATTTTATATATATCCCAACAGTGATTTCCATTAAAGAATCCAAAAGAAAGTGTGAAAAGATTTAGTTATATTTTATTAATTTTAATGCAGCATATATAAAATGACCAATTGTAGTATGAGAAACTGATACATTAATTAATTTATATATATAAGAGTTACGTTTGGTACCCGTATTATATATATAGCGTATTATGTTGTATTACCTAAGATTTTGTGGCTAAACCTAATAGAAATTTATGTCATGTATGTCTCGATTCATGATCTTAATAATTATTGATCTTTTTTTTTTTTGGAAATAATAATGTTCATGATCTTTATCTTAAGATGTCATGTTATATTAAGTTCAGATATATACTCTATGATGATAGTAGATATTTTATTATATGTCCACTTACAATTTGACTATTAAGTCTTTTTTTTTTTTTTTTAGAGTTTAAGTCCCACCATAAACTCTTATTACCTTCCCACCGCCTGAATAATTAATATTCAATTAATACATTTATAGAGAGAGAGTTTTGTTGTGTCTCTTGATATTATAATAATACAATTTAATTTAGATGCTCTTACATATTTATTTAATTATATTTTTTAATAAATGAATGATGATTTGTCAAAAGAATTAAATGGTAAAAGGGGAAAGAGAAAACATTAAACATTTCTATTTATATTGTATATTAATAAAAAATATTAAATACCATTTGAGCTCATTAATTATGAAGCAGAGTGAAACAATAAATTATATCATGTATTTAATTATTAGGATCATAAAAAATAATCCGAAAGTTGGAATAAAATGTAAGATGATGTTTGGTTAGTTGGATTGAATGAAAATGAAAGAATATATAGATATATTAGATACAAGTAATGTGCAATATGCACGTTTGCTTAGTTTTATTTATAGAATTTATTAATTATTTTTATTAAATTTATATTAATATCATATAAATTTTGAAATAAATATCATATTTTAATTAAATAATTTATTTGTTTTTGTTTAAGTTCATATTTGTTCTAGTTTTTGAATTTG
This sequence comes from Humulus lupulus, assembly GCF_963169125.1. Classification (NCBI taxonomy): domain Eukaryota; kingdom Viridiplantae; phylum Streptophyta; class Magnoliopsida; order Rosales; family Cannabaceae; genus Humulus; species Humulus lupulus. The sequence continues at coordinate 275,686,424 of NC_084795.1, read as the reverse complement.
GGAATGGTAACAAGAGATTATATATTATATGTTTAATGTAATATTAAATATTATACGTGAATTTTAAATTTAAGTTTTTTGTTAGTTTTTTTAAAAAAAAAAAGTAATTTATTGCTAATTCACAGTAGATTATATTATATGTTTAATATGATACTATTATAATAAGTGAGTTTATGTTTAATTAAATTTTATTTAAGTTATAAAACGTATGATTTTATTATTTTTAAATAATTATCATGGTAAAATATCTCAAAATATCATATTTTAATTTGTTTAATTATTTATTATTTAAAAATAATTATTATTGTAAAATATCTCAAAAATATCTTATTTTAATTTTTTTAATTATTTATTATTTTTAAATAATTTTCATTATAAAATATCTCAAAAATATCACTTTTTATTTTTTTTAATTATTTTATTTTATTTAAATTTAAATATTTACAAACTACCGTTAAATATAAGAATATTCCGTTAAAATTAACATTAAAAAAATAAAAAACTGTTAAAACAAAAAATTTCCGTTATCTACACATTTATTGTATATAATAGATATGAGAATGTGAATAAAAATAGGAATAAAATAAAAATTAATATTAATAAAAGAATTGATAAATAATTTATTAATTTTTTGTATTAGAATGAAATTTAAATATTCTAAAAATACAACCAAACAAAAAATGGAATAAAAGTTGATTTATTTTCATTCTATTATCTCTAGCCAAATATCCCTTAAGAGAGTAAAACTTGATTTTATCCATATGTGAAAATACATGTTTTATGATTTGGTATCGAATGTCGATAAGGATGGCAAAATGGGGCGGCGGGGCGGGGCCCCGACCCGACGGGACATCTTTGCCCCGGTAAAAACGGGGCGGAATTCGGGGTGGGGCGCCGCCCCGCCTCAATTTTTTTTTTTTTTTTTATATTTTAATTCAATTCTCTCATGCTACTTACATACATAGTACGTAAAATTGACATTTTATATGTGGTTTAGAATATTTTTAATTCTATATAGACTAGAAAGAATTATAAAAATTGAAAAATATGTTTTATATAATTCATCCTTCTTCTTGTATTTATTTTGTAAATGTTAAAATAAAAAAACAAAATATAATATTTGATGGTGTAGTTGATACCAAGTGTAAAATATAAAGATTACAATAAAATATAATATTTAGGCTTGGAGAAAATTCTAAAATTATAATTTAATGTTTCTTAAAAAAAAAAAAAAAATTAAATGGGGCAAACCCGCCCCGATTAAGCCGGGGCGGGGCGGGGCAGGATAAAATTTTCGCGGGGCAGGGCAGACCCACCCTATTTACATCCCTATACGTCGATTACGTTAAAAAAAAAAATTGAAACTAAGACATACATTAATTATTCTATTGAGAAAAAGATGACCATAATTTGTCCCCAACAGTTGAGGAGTGTACCCACGCTATGGTTTATATTAAAATATATATATGTATATTTAGACATTAAAAAATAGTATAAAGTTTATTCAAGATACAATTAATAATTATAGGACTCAAAATATAGTAGTGACAAAAATAAATGAGTCATTCATGGAAAATGACATGAAAATGAAGACTATAATCTAAACCTCTCTCTCTCTTATATATAGATATTATATATTTTAAGATTTATTCACATAGGTAGGTATGATTTAAATGGAAGAGTGGAGATGTTTAGAGAGTTTGGAAGAGTGCAAAACATTGCCGAAAACATCAAAGAAGAGAAACTCAGCATCGTTACTACTGCGGTTGAGGCGCAAAGACATGAAACCTTGTCCATCGTAAAAGAACCTCACCACACAACCTTCATTGCCACTACTACTTGTACTATTCTCTTTCACGTCTCCTCTCCACGCCTTCGAACCCGCACCACTCGTTATGAATTGGATTGAACTGTTTCATTCATTCATTCATTATAATTAACCATATTAATTACTTATAATTTAAGTATGTTTAATATATATATATGTTCTCACAAAATATGTATATGTGTATATACGTATCTATAAATTAATATTAAATATAGAGAAATTGCTAGTTTAGTTCCTGTGTTTTTCCTGAAAAAATGAATCAAAATAGTACCTTATACTTTATTTTGATTAAAATATTTTTAAATAAAATCATTTATTCTCAGCTCTTCGACCACTCTCGCTACAGTGAATCTATCTAATCTCTAATAACTTAAGAATTGATTTTATAATTAAAAATATTTTAACAAAAATCGAGTAATTATGATACTATATTGATCTATTTTGTATAGCATAAAATCCGAATTATCATTTAATGTATTGAAAAAAAAAATATATCCCTTAAATTAATGTAAATATGCTTCACTTACTTATCTGGGCTACTAATGTGTTCTAAACTGTGATCGTGTCCATTAATGTAAAGATCAACATCATTTGCCTGAAAAGAAAGAAAAAAAATACACAAAAATTAATTAAAATATAAGGGTGAATGTAAAATAGTCTCTTTTTTTTTTTTTTTGTAAAATAATATTTTTCATATTTGATATTCTATCGAAATACTTGATACTTTAATTTTTATATTTTTTCGGAAAGATAATTGTACAAAAAAAATATCAAAAGAATATAATTTAACAAAATAATGATAATAAAGAAAGATATATTATAACTAATTACTCTTATAAAGATGTATTAGCAAATAATAATTAAAAAAAAGCACATAAATATGTACCTGGAGCAATGGGAGAAGGTGTTCTATTAGCTCTGGGGTATCGCCATGATGCCCAACGCTTCTGATAGCATGGTGACCAACCACAATCTTCCACCTGGCAGTAGATTCTCCCAATGCTTTTTCCAAATCCTTATCCAATAATTTTTTTAAAAAAAGAAAAATAAGGTATAAATTTTGTTAGAATTATTAAATATTAAAGTAATATTATAATGATGAATTAATATTTTTGAATATGAATGAATCATGATGAAGATATAGGTCCCATTTGGTATCATTTTTAAAAAAGCTAAAAGTTGTTTTTATGAAAAAGCGGGACAATAATGGCTTTTGATAAACAGTTAGAAAACAACTTATTTAATAATTTATGTATAAGCTACAGCTATAAGTTAAAAATTGTTTTATGAAAAAGTGAGATAATAATGATGTTTGTTAAACAGTTAGAAAACAACTTATTGAATAATTTATGCATAAGTTATATCTATAAGCTAAAAACTGCTTTATGAAAAAACGAGACAATAATAGTGTTTGGTAAACAGTCAGAAAACAACTTATTGAATAATTTATGCAGAAACTATAGCTATAAGCTAAAGCTAACAAAACTCAATCGTAAGTATAGTCAATCTTAACCCCGTTTACCTTGAGGAAGTTGGTAAGGTAATTCCGTCTCGGAAATACATGTCTCCAATCGTAAGTATGGTCAATCTCAACAAAATAGCTCTCAACGAACGGAGTGGTGTCCACAAAGAAGAATTCTGCCGTTTCTATAAATATATATAAACAAAGTAATTATACTAATTATATCACATATCCCAAATCAATTACTCCTTTCTCTTTCTCAAAATTACATTAATTTTTCAATATTTTTACCATAAAAATTTCTCATTATAAGTGGTAATATAGTTGAGAGGAGAAAAGAAAACCATATTGGCACACACCAATTTACATAATCAAACACATTTTTTTTTCTTGAATATTTTATTTTACTATATATAGACTTCTTTTTAAAAATACAAAATTATACATTTTTTTAATTTAACTTATAAAAATTCACTTTTGACAAGAACACCACATATTTACTATTATAAGTTTTTTTTTTCATTAATTAATAATAAAGATATGAAAACTTTATTAGTAGAGGATTCTTCAACATAAAACTAACGTGTTAGAAAAGGATTCTTCTTTTTTGGGTGTTTTTTTTTCAAGTTTATTGTTCAAATATTCTAGGACAAGTTTGTCTCATGTAAGCACTCATAAAATAGGCTTTTTGGATTGATGTAATTTACTTTTTTTTGTATTTTATTCAATCATGAGATTATTTAATCACTTTGTCAAAATATAAAATAAAATAAAAAAATTAATGTTGTATATACCTAACAAGTGTAAATGTAAATAGAGACTAGAGACAATATTTTTCAATTTTTTTTTTAACTAGAGTAAACTTACAGTGTGAGAACCCATCAAAAGAAAAAAAAAACTATGTGAGTGCCTATATATACAAACTTTTCAGATGTGAATATGATTTTCTTTTATGCTTTCTCTATTCTTTATCATTTGAAACCAGTTAAGTTTAGATAATTACTTTTTTTAGCGTTTAAATTATTAATTAACATGTTAAAACTATGTCATCACTTAGATCTCAAAACATTTTTTTTAATTATTTTTAATGTTTTCACTAAAAACTAAGTCACATTATTTTTTGGCATGTGATACCAAGATATTAATTCTTCATAATTTTCTTTTACCGCTTATAGTACGAGCTGATGTGGAGGAATATAATTAGTACAAGATCACTTTGGTTTGCTGTATTTATTTTGTAATTGGTTTTACTAAACAATGGAATTTCAAATACATAGTATTTCTCTCAATCCTAATAAGTGAAGATGAATGAATGTGAAAAAACACTATGATAGTGTATGGAAAGCCCATGTAATTGGAATTGGGTGTAATTCTAAGTAATTACTCGATTTGACATGTTTGTTTAACTATATAATTATACGGTAACTATGTAATTGGATCCAATTACACTTTCTAATTCTCGTGGCCCCATAAGAACTAGAGTGTAATTACTAATTACTAATAATTTTAAATAGTATTTATTACATAATATTATTTTTATGTGTAATTACTAACTGATTTGCCAAACATAATAATAGGAATTCATAAATAATTATCACTTCACATCCAAATATACCATGTATTTTAAAATATAATATAATTACTCATATATGTAATTACTACTCTAATAATTACATAGTTGTTTCCAAACAAACGCTACATAATCAAATTTGGAAATCTTTCAACTGGTTTTTTATTATTGAGGGCTGGACTAAATATGCATGGTTAAAATGAATCATTTATTTTTTTCTCCAAATAATTATTTTTAGTTTCATTCATGAATTGCACCAATGATTCACCATATATCTTAATACCTACCAAATCAAAGAGTTTTTTTTTTTTAAAAAAATATTATCATACCCACCCACCAAATCGTTGACAAAAATATTTATTTAAATATTTTGTTGTAGCACGAGCTAGCATTTTTTTATATTATTATTATTTTATCAAGATTCAATAAAATCAAAGGAACAATGTTCTAACCTGCATTAAGAACAAAAGATCTGAGGCAAAACCAGCGACTGTCAATGTTTCGAAGAAGAGGGCTTAATTGTGCCTCTACATCTCCCCTGTAGTCATGATTTCCCAAAACTACACCAAAATAATAATTCGTATTCATAATATTATTTATTAGGCTTGTTTTATATAAATATATATATTATTTAATAATAATTTTTTTTTAATAATGATATAAATATATATACTTACCGCTGTACCACTGCTTTTGGAGGCTTTTAGCAGTGTAAACATTTGTGAATGAGTTGTGAAATGTTGGATCACTTACGCTCTTTAGTCCATTCTCATAGAAATTATCTCCTGTCGATATCACAAAATCTACATCTAATTTCTCTCCAATGCGTCCCATCTGTGTGTACGTAATTTTACACAAATTAATTAGTATCATCAATGTAAAGAAACCAAAATACAACTTTAATCAAGAAATACAAATAGACAATATGATTGATAAAAATAAAATTACAATTGTAAAGCACAAAATATAAGTAAAATAGATATACGAAGAAGTAGAAAAAATAGATTATAAACTCAAGACAATAACAATATTACAAATAAAATAAGAATAAGAGAATAAAAGAATGAAATAAGAAGAATAGAAAATATGAAGAACACTCTAACACTCACACTACCTCAAGTGAAGAATAATGAAGATCACTAGACTTGAACAAGGTTCAAGACCTTTTCCAAAAGTTTATTTCTTCTATTCTCTTAGCACTAAGAGACTCTCTCGAATTTAAAATAATTTTTTGGAATTATCAAGTCTTTTATTTTTCAACAAAGTGTTAAAATGGATGAAAAACTCATATTCACAAGTGGCCAAGTGACCTCTATTTATAGATTTTTGAGACACTCTTTGAATTTCAAATTCCACCAACTCATTTGGTTATTACCAAAGTAAAATTGGTTGTTTAATTATGGAATTAAATGGAAGATTTGAGAGTTAATTGAAGTATTCAAAACGTTCAAAATTGATGAAAATGCAAAAATAGAATTTCGTTGTCAGCGCCCTAGGCCGGGGCGGTGAGTCTCTGACTCTCGGGTCGCAACCTGGGATACTCTACGTCGTGGCCTAGAGCTTGTAACCTCCCAATTTTTGTACTTTTCCACAAAAACACACAAACTCTGCCCCATTTGATTTTGTAACTACCATATACCTAATGGGAGTCAAAATCACATATTTAACAGCCATATAACATTATGGTTCATGAAATTCAATTTAGAAATGTGTAACTCTCATTTTACACATTATTAGATGATATTTTTGGAGATTATTACAAACGGTTACTGATTTTGTAAGATGTGTAACTTCCAAAAGTATATTACAAATTTCGACACACACATTTGTCTCACTTATTTGTAACTCTCAAATTATGCTACAAAATGTGACAAACTCATTTTGTCACACTTATTTAATCTAACATTATATTATTAATAAATGATATAACATTCATCCACTGGATTAAATAATACTTCTTTTGTAACTCTTGTTTAATTAATCAAACATTATACTAAGAATATAATATCCTCCCACTTGATTAAATAATTACTCTCTCTATAGAAACCACTGCATTAAAGTGCATAAAGTAAAATGTATTTTGACTTGAATTTTACCTTAGTGTCATTATTACAAAGTTTGTTGAAATTTTGGTTGTCGAAGCATTGAGCCACTATTCCTTGATACAAAACCAGTGATAATACACACACATTTGCTATGCTCACTTGAGAACCCTTGTCTCGCTTTGCACCGTTAATGGTCATGTGCACATTCCATTCATAGACTTTCTCTTGAGAATGAACTCCCAATTTTCATGAAAGGCGACACCATCCCTAAGTCCATATAGGTGGAACTTTTATAGTATCTTGTTATCCTTAAGATATTTGTCATCTCAAGACTAAGTTCCATTAAAAAACATTTCAGTTTTAACATAAGTAACACTTAGTACTTGTATCTCAGATGGGACAATTTTAAGTACTATACACATTCACTTAGTTGTCTTGTTATTACCTATTGAACCTAACACTAATTTGAGTAACTAGTATTAAGATTGGGTACCATCAACCGCGAATCTCTTTAGAGAGTTTAAGTCCCATCTATCGATATGTAGAAATAATTCCATTTTGAATCATTTTTTCTTTTATTATGCATGCATATCTCATTATTTCATTCAAACTTTATGTTAGCTATAGTTTGAATAAAATAGTTACACTTTTATTAAAATAGTGAGTTTGACAATAGTCAACACCCCCACTATTTTCACACTTTAATATCTAAGATAATATATTTTATCTTGATTTGAATATAGAAACATCTTTGTTTCTATAACTCCATTTATTGCCTAAATTGATTCCTTCTTGAATCAAATATCTCACAAACTAACCTTAGACATCAAGCATGTCTAGATTACCCATATTATACATAAAGCTAAAGTAATTTAGAATGTGGAATTCTAAATCACATAACTTGCGTGTATACATTTTAAGATGACCAAATTAATCAATTATTTTTCAAAATAAATTGACTAATTTTGAAGCATCACCCCCACATTTCTCATATAAAATGATAATAAAATATTACTTTAAATTAGAAATCTCTTCATTTCTATTAATTCTTTTACATTATCCTCCAAGATAATACTAGACTTATAATCCAAACAATTCATCACGAGTCCTTAAACCACATGATAAACTCACAATAGATCAAAATAAACAAAACATCAATGTTAATTTATTTTGATTTATTTACTTGCAAATCAAGACATACCCCTTTGAAAGTGACCTTCACTTGGTTTACTTTCTTTTATATTTTACAAAAATGAAATATGTAGACACAAATACCATGTGAAAATTTCTCAAGCAAATTATAACTAATTTTCACTTTTAGTTGTCTAAATAATATCAAAATCATTCAAACAACTTTTGTGCATTTTCTAATAGTCTCTTTGAGATTCTTTTGAAAACACCATTTTGACATCCATTGATTTTGTCATCAAAATCAATTTGAAGATGTCAATTTTTTAAACACTTAAATCAAAGAAAATAAATCATCATTGATTTATTTAAACACTTTGATTTCTCATGCTTTAGCTTAAAAATGATCTCATCATTGAGATTAATTTAAACATATCACCATCTTTAACCAAAATAAATAAAAGTCTCTTCAATCTATTTACCATTGGTGTAAAGATTAAAAAAGCTTCTCTAAATTTGTAATGTCTCCTCATTGAGACATTAAGTATTTAAGAATTATTGTCACTACATAATTCTCAAAAAATTTCCCTTTTTGACCACACTTTAGACTCCAAGCCTTATAGGTCAATATGCCATCCCATAATTTTGGATCCACCTTGATCCATTTTTCTTGCAATAGCAAGACACAATTATCAAGAGATGCAACCCCCTTAGGTTCATCTTTTCTTATCTTATAATTGAGATGATCCACACTTAAATGAGAAATTTTAAATTCTCAAATAATTCTCTTTATTTACCAAATAAATTGTAACTCATCACATACCAACAATAATATAGAATAAAACCTATTTATATTATTTTCACCTTAATTAAAACATTATATGACACATCATAATAATCATGGTATAATATTCACATGTATATTCACATATCAATATACTTTTAAATATTAACATACATTTTAATATCTCACAAATATTTGTATGATTATATTTCAATATAATTTCACATAATTGTCAACACATATGATCTATACTATACTAACATAGCTCTTTATTCACATAAATTAATATGTAAACATAAATCACAAATACCATACACATGATTTCACATTTTCCACATATTAAAAGATTCCGTTGATTCACAAAATCAATATATATACATGTCATATAAAGCTTATAAAATTATCATGCTAATAATTTCTCACTAATACAATATATAACACGCTACCAAATTACTCAATAATCCACTAGAGATTATTCACACAATATGTTAATTAATCACAAATATAAAAAACTCATGATGTTGAAACATCTTATAATCTAACTACTTTCTTTGCAAAAAGCAAAAGAGATTAGAAAACCATAAATTTGTATGAACCTCATTCATATAATTTTCTTCTTCTCATTTCTATCACCATATGAGAGTCATTAGTTCTTCTAAGAAAAACAAAGAAGAACATTACCTTATCTTGCCAATTTTAAAAGTTGAATCCTCACAAGTTCTTGATGGTTTCTCCTTCCATTGAAGAGGAATAGTTAAGCTTTTGATTGTTAGAAAATATATATGTCAATTATATATATGGAACCGAAATACACCTTTAAGCAAGAAATACAAATGGACAATAGGCTTGATAAAAATAAAGTTACAACTCTAATGCACAAAATAAAAGTAAAATAGATATATGAAGAAGTAGAAAAGAATGAGATTACAAAATCAAGACAATAACAATACAAATTAAATAAGAAGAAGATGAACAAAATAATGAAATAAGAAGAATAGAAAATATGAAGAACACTCTAACACTCGCACCACCTCAAGTGAAGAGTAGTGGGGATCACTACACTTGAACAAGGTTCAAGACCTTTGTCCAAAAGTTTATTTCGCCCTATTCTCTTAACACTAAGGGACTCTCTCAAGTTTAGAAATAAGTATTTGGAATTATCAAGTCTTTTGTTTTTCAGCCAAGTGCTAAAATGGATGAAAAACTCATATTCACAAGTGACCAGATTATCTCTATTTATAAATTTTTGAGACACCCATTTAATTTCAAATTCTACCAATCTTGGTTATTACCAATGTTAAATTGGGTGTTTGTGAAATTAAATGGAAGATTTGGGAGTTACTTGAAGTGTTCAAAACATTCAAAATTGATAAAAATGCAAAAATAGAATTTGGTTGTCAGCGCCCTAGGCTGCGACGATGAGTCTCTGACTCCCAAGCTGCGGTCTGGGATGCTCTAGGTTGTGGCCTAGAGCTTGTAACCTCCCAATTTTCGCACTTTTCTACAAAAACGTCAAAACTCTTCCTCTTTTGATTTTATAACTTCCATACACCTAATGATAGTCAAAATCACATCTCTAACAGCCATATAACATTATGATTCATGAAATTTAATTTAGAAATGTAACTCTCATTTTACACATTATTAGGTAATAATTTTGGAGGTTACAAATGGTTACTGATTTTGAAAGATGTGTAACTTCCGAAAGTATGTTACAAATTTGGACACACACATTTGTCCCACTTATTTGTAACTCTCAAATTATGTTACAAAATGTGATAAACTCATTTTGTCACACTTATTTAATATAACATCATATTATTAATAAATAATACAACACATGTAAAAAGTTTGCTAAAATTATAATGTACACCGTCATATAAAAAAAAATGTTCATATGAAACTAAATAATGCACCACCGGTAGTGCAAAAATAAAAAGTTTCTACTATAAAATTCCCAATATATATATATATATTATATACATAAAAAAAGGGTAAAAAGTAGACCTGGAAAGCAACTTTGGATTGATTGAAATGGCCATTTCTTCCCCAATCTCCAACAACCAATATGCTAAGTGAGCCATCATCTTTGGGTGGATGTTCAAACCTCTCAAGCTCTGCAAAACTTGTGATTATCAAATAATTAATCAAAACACAGACTTTAAACCAATGCATCGAGCAACTAATTAATAATGATGTTCTTTGGTGATGAAGATTTGCCAAATAAACCATGACCTTTTTAAGAATTTAGCACTAAAGAATTTGTAGAAATTTAACTTTGAGAGCAATTTAAAAGAGAGTACAATAATGAATGTTTATCTTTTCCCCTTTCTAATCTTTGATTTTCATTTCATGATCAAATTTGTTATTATATATATATATATATATATTTTTTTTTTGCTTCTGAATTTGGTTATGGGATACATCCACAAATTTTAGGGGTGATATATTTCCTACTTGGATTATGCTTCACAAGTATAGTGAATGACAATGCAAAATTTAAGGAAAACTATTTTAAGAATGTAAACCTGCTTTCAGAAAAAATAAATAATAAATAAATAGCAAATACAAATACTAAATTTACATGTCTTATATTTAAAATATTTTTTCAAAAATGGAAATTTAAACAATCGATTTCATGGATCAACTTTGGTGCGACTTCAATTAAATTAGCTGAAAAAAGCAAAGCCATATCTTTGCATTATAGTGAAGGTGGAGAGATGACCAAATCCTCAAGCATGGTTAGAGGATAGTATTATTTAGGACAAAATGTTTTTTTCCCCTTGAATTATAGCACTTGTAGTAGACTGTTTCCCCCTGATTTTTTTTGCTTGGAAAAAATACCCCTCAAACTATAGCACTGGTAGATTTTTGTCTCTTCCGTCCAAAATAATAACGGTTTGCTGATGTGTCAGTTAAAAAAATATTTAATAAATATTTTTTATTAATTAATTAATTTTAAATTAAAAAAATAAATTAAAATTATTTTAAAAAATGAAAATTAATAAAAACTTAATTTTAAATTTATTAAATTATATATAATCCAATAAATAAAAAATCAATAAATATAATTTTTTTAATCCAAATATAATTATAAAAAAACTAAAATCAATATTTCTAAACTAAATTAAATTGAAACCTAAACCAAATCTATGTTTCAAATGTAGATAACTAAAAATATTTAAAAAACAATCAAGCAAAAAAGTAAAGATTTTAATTTAGTTTAGTTCAAAGTATAATTTAATTTAGAAATATTGAGTTGAGTTTGTTTTAAAAACTATATATGGATTAAAAACTATTTATGTTTATTTTTTTATGGATTTTATATAATTTAATAAATTTAAAAATAAGTGTTCATTAATTTGTTATTTTAAAATGATTTTTATTTTTTTTTCTAATTTAAAATCATTTAATTAATAAAAAAATACTCCCACATCAGCAAATCGTTATTATTTTAGACGGAATGGGAAAAAGTCTACAAATATTATGGTTCGGGGATATTTCTGCCAAACAAAAAAAATCGGAAGACAAAAGTCTACAAGTGCTATAGTTCGGGAGGAAAATACATTTTGTCCTATAATAAACACACAAACAAGTGCTGCATTAATATGAGAACTTAATTTAAATTTGAAAGAAGTATAGACTGAAAGCTTTGGGTTAATTTTTATTTAGCTAATTTTATTTTCATGAGAATTGGGTTTGAAATAGTGAGGAAATGTTTATTTTAGAGAAACTAGATTAAATATGCTCTATGACTCACTGGCCCCTCTAATATTAGGATAAATATTCATCTCAAAATCTTAAAGTATATAATTTTCATCATTGGATTTTTTTCTTCCGAATTTTTGGTTTAATGTTTTGGGGAAGACAGTGATGGAACTATCAATAGTTGATGGGGTCTTGGCCCCCAAAAATTTGCAAAAAATAAATTAAAATAAAACATATAATATTTTTATAATAATATTAATGTTGACCCCTCTCAAAATTATTATATTCATCCTTCAGTTTTGCTTTGACCACCTTTGAAATGAAGCTCTAGTTCCATATATGCATGTATGTATGAATTTTGTATTTGTATTTATGTTGAACTAATGAATTAGTGGTTACTAAATAACTTTGTCAACTTTAACATCCATTAGGAGTGCTCCTATCCTATTTCAAAAGTTCTAAAGGCATTGCCTTTTTTTCAGATAAGAAAATCAATGTAATATTATTAAATATAAATTACAAAAGAATAATGAACAAGCCACCATGGCATTTTGGTGTACCACCTTTTCTTTCTGGATAATAACAGCAATGCATTAATTAGTGATTAAAAGTTACAAAATAGTTTACAGAACAAGGCATTTTCCAAAGACTAAACCATCTAGTTACAAAACAAATTTCAAACTCCAATCAAAACAAACCAAAAACAAAAACAAAACAAATTTCAAGCTAGTTACAATAAGTGAATATGTACATTCCTAGCATCTAGCTAGTATGAACAGCTATGGTTTAGATCAACCTCAGTACCCCAGCTAAGAAATTTCAAACTTCTACAATGCCCAAACAGTTTTTAAAACTAAACCAAAAAATAAAATGAAATAACTCACTCCATTTTTTTATTTTTATGCAATGTGCCCAGAAAATATGTACTCTAACTAATTATTGGGGCCTAAAAGAGAAAGTAGAAAGGTCCTGTAATGGCTTGATGTCTCTGAATAAACAGCATCATTCAATGTTTTCCCATATTTTTTTCTATACTCTGCCTTTATATACTGCATATCAATCTCAGCTCTTGTTACAATCACTCTAATGAGTGTACTGTCATTTGTCCCCAAACCCTTCATTGCCTTGTGTAGGACCTGAAAATGAGATCAAACAAGATCAGATTGAGGACCATGAAAATAAGACTTACAAAAATGCTTGTAACTATAGAATGTGTAGAAGTCAATAGGAAACAACTCATGTTTTCAACAGTAATCTTCATACATGAAATATTTGTAGTTTCGCCAACATGTTAAGAAAACTTCATCTCAAAAGGATGAGTGACAATGTCATGAAATGTGTGATGCTAGGGAGAATTGAGAGATCTCATAACAGCCATAAGAATTTGTAATAACAATAAATAACCAAGGGCATGTCTCGCTAATCTGTGGCGAAAGAAATTCTAATGAAAAGGAGTGTGAAAAGTAATGAGAATGAGTATGTGAGCACATGAATGGATAGTAAAGGGAAACACTATCCCGTTACTCGTCCCTTTTACGATTCAATACTAAAAAGTATACATGGCCTAAATGTGATCAATTTTGGTCGATCCCCAATGATGGCTTGCAAATTATTTCATGATCTTGCCTCAGATCAGAGATTAGTCCATAAAGAACTGGATTGGACTTTGTTCTGTCTCTTGTTATAGCCCTGATTTATCTTGTTGTAAGTTATGCCTAGGAATTCGAGTGTTTTTAAAACTAGTTTTGACACATAACACAAAAATGCACGTCACTCCAAAGCTTAAATAGATACCTTAGCAAAATACTTGGCAGGATTTTCAGCACTCCGAAGAATAGTCAAAAGGCCATGCTCAAAATGGCCTGATGTTTCTTTCTTAATTGCCTGCAACAAGTGTGAAATGTTTGCATTAGTGGATGGATCACAAAGTGTTGAAGATGGGACTTGTAGTGTAATGTAGATGTTGATGTGATGTACCTTTTCTAAAGAATTTCCATACATATTATGGTAAGCATAACTAACAGCAGCCAAATGGGCTCTGCTTCTTTCACTGAAAATCCTTACGAAAATCTTCTCATCAGTTCCCAATCTCTTCTCCCCAGCCTTATACAGTGCTTTGGCGTCTATTTCCGCCATTGATCTATCAACTTCTGGACCTTCATAACGCGGTGTGCATGCATATGAAAGCAGCAACTGAAAAACCATATTTAAAATATCATATTAGAGACTCAAAGAATATAGCTTAAGACTAGCATTGATCTGCAATTTCACCATGTCCTTTCGAAGACTTCGCGAAAAAAATTAATAAACTTTTTGAAATAATAGTTGTGCTCTCTAAATGCATCCCACTCCATTGAGATATAAGTTTTCCAATTCTCACATGAACTACGAATGCATATCGATGTAACACTAATTATGAGTCATTAGGGGTGTTTGGCAATATAATTTATTTTTTTTACGTAATTTGCAAAGAATTATCAAAAGAAGACCATTTTGCAAACTGACATTAGAAAAAAAAATGTAAACTTTCTGCATTACTCTTATGAGTTTTAGGGGAAAAAAGTAAACCCTTATTGGATTTACATTTGCAAGTAAAACTTGGCATGTAAAGAGCTATGCTATAGAGTTCAGCAGAGTCAAGCAACTAAAACAACAGCACAAGTCGAAATTCGAGAGATTTGGCTAACCCTTTTGTGATCTCCAGATGCTTGACGTTCAATGTCGCTCTCCATAATAACACCAAACATTTGATAGTAAGTCTGTTTAAATTGTTGAATTTGGGTGTAAGTCCGAGAACAGATTACTTCAGTAGCAGCTTTAAGATCAATAACATCTCCAGTACTCAAAGCATGCCTCACAATCGTTGCGTCACGCGTTATTGGATCATGGAGCCAGAGTAAAACAGCTTTCTGAAACGATCATTAGCAAAATAATATTAAATTTCATCATCATCATCATCATCATCATCATTGCATTGCCAAACATTGGAACATAAGAAAGAGAGTTGAGTTAACTCAAAGTCAAAGGTCATATTCTTAATTGAATACCTTAACATGTCCACTAAGCTCCGAGGACAAGCGCTTGCTGAGTTCTGTAGAGTACATCATCCTATACTCTTGTTGGATGAGACTACGCTGTGCTGCATTTCTGTGGCCAAGGATGTTGATTACTGCTGCTGTGTCACAGCCAAAGCCTGTGGAGACAATCACAAGAGGAAGAGTTAGTCAAGAGCGAAATATTAAGATAATGTTATGAATCTTATGATATGCATGAGGTTATTTACTCTGTGAGATCATATAAAAACTTGTCTTTGCTGTTATACATCAACCAGATATTCATTTAATTCAGCTTCAGACAGTATGTAGCTCATACGTAATTGGGTTCTATCAAAGATTGGATCTTGGGTAGAAACAAATTATAACTTATCTTGTAATTTTTTTTTCTTTTCTTTGCTCAAAAGATCCTCTTTTTGTGAGGATTTGCTCAAAAGGTCCCTGATTTTTTTTTTTAGTTAAAAACATCAATAGAATTTATTGAACATGTTCTAAGAATTTCTCAAAATATTGTTTTATAATGACAATATAATATGTGTTGTCAACTTAGAAGAACCCCTCTTTCAGAGAAAAAAAAAAAAAAAGAACTTATAAGATTCCCAAAGCAACCCTATAAAGTTAAAATTGATTTTTCAGAAAAGAAAGATATTGGAATCAAACAAGATCAAAAACGGAATTAAAACACATTGCATGGTACAAACAAACATATAATAAAACTGGGAAAGTTTGACCTTTGAAAGCACGGTAAAGCTGAGAAGCATCGTCACGAGGCGTAGTAAGAACCGGAGGAATAGTAACTGTGGCCATTGAAGAATCTTATACGAGAGAGAGAGAGTTTCGGTGATAAATGGAAATCTGTGTTTGAGTGGGAGAATAATATATATATATGAATGATCTCAGCTCTGATTTTGAAAACAATATATATCTGAAGAAGAAGAAGAAGAAGATACGATGAGAGGGATTTTTCAACAAGTTTACAACAAATACGTGTGATAAATTCAACACGTTATCTGATCAAAATAAAAAAAGAAAAAAAAGAGAGAATGGACACGTTATCTGGTTCCGTTGGGATGCATTTATTATAGTATAATAAAAATAAGAGATGATGGTTGTAAATAGAAGCCCCGTCAAAAGTGCATGAAGTTTCTCGTCATTGTTTGAATTGAAAGACCCACACGCAACGCAACGCTAAATTATATTTCAAGTCTCTTCTCTCTTTCCTCATCATCACCACGTGTAACGACAAACATAATACTGTTGATTCCGACAACGGTCTAAATTGATGAAACAACAACAACAAAAAAGTGTAATCAGCCGCAAGTTCTTTCTTTCGGAATGATCATAAATGAATGAATCTTTCATAACTCCCGCTTGATAGTTTTGAAATCTTCTATTGACTATTCAAAAAGAAAAAGAAAATTTCGGTATTTATAGGTAGGGTAGGTTCGTGTATAAAAAAATAACATTGTTTATGAACATTTTAAATAATGCTACTATTTTTTTTGGTTATTCTCGTCGTCACAATTTTTTTTTGAAAAATAGTCTACAACTTTGATGGTGATGATGGTATTGTGTTGATTGTTATGACTCTTATTAACACGAACTCTGTATAAATACTCAAATTTCTCCTTTCAAAGAGGAATCACAATATATATACATGTATGGGATTCCTATTCTCTTTATGACAAGTTTGGTCAAATGTAATTTCACTCCGAATAAATTAATAAAATATAAATAAAAATACAATGTAATTAAAATTATTTTATGTTATTTACATCTCATAAACATAATTGAAATACTTAAATTAACTAAATTGTTTTTTTTCTTATTAAAAAAATATAAAATAGTTATTTTATAAAATATATTTTCAAAGATTTAACTTTTTATTTATTAAAAAATTAGAAATCATTACCCTTCATGGTAATTCCTAAGTAGCTCATGGAGGGCAATATTCTCATTCTTTTCCCTTTCTCTAATCAAATTTTTTTATTCTTGATTTTAGTAAACATATAAATGAGAATCATTCCCACATAAATAATTCAAATTCACATTATTTGAAAACTCTCAGCTTTATTATGTTTTCTTTCATTTATATATCATCCATCATCCATTATCATATTCACATATGCCATTATTTATTTCATTCTATGGTGTTGACTTAGTATACATATCGTTTCTTCATTTTTTTAAAGTCACCCCATTACACTATAATAATTTAATGAAAATTAAAGGTTCACTACTACGACAAAAAATGTTTTTCTCTACGGTTTTTTTACTTAATACACTGCGATTTTCGAGAATATTGAAAAGCACAATGTATTCGACTGCAGAGAAAAATGGTACCCCAACTGCGGAGAAAAGCCACATCTTTCTCTGCGGTTGTGATAAGCCAATCGCAGAGAAAAGTCACATTTCTCTGCGGTTGTGATAAGCCAACCGCGGAAAAAAGCCACCTTTCTCTGTGGTTGGCTTATCACAACTACAGAGAAATGTGGCTTTTTTTCGCAGTTGGCTTATCACAACCGTAGAGAAAGCTTTGTAATAAAAAAAATTAATTTTTTTAATTTTGATTATATAATTATTTTGAATTCTGATTATACATATTTTCAAAATTATAACCTAGCCTTTTTAATAAAAAAAATTAATTTTCAATTTCAATTATATATAATCATTGTCAATAGTATAACGTCATAATTTGTTAAATTGTTATATATACATTTCATAACTAATAGAAAATAACTGGCTAATAATGAATCAATGACTTAAATCTCTCTAACCAATAGGTTAGCACTTTAAACTTACATACATATGAAAACTTAGATTTCATAAATAAATGACATTAATCTTGTTAACCAATCACTTTGTAGTGGTAGTAGATCCTCTTTGACATTGTATTCATTTTTGTCAAACCACTGTAAAATTAAAAAGTTAATATAGATTAGATAATTAAATACTATATCTAGTTTTTCTTAAGCAAAAAAGAGTTTAAAATATAACATACTTTCTTCTTGATAACTTCTACCGGATTCGGTGCATTTACAAGATCATAAATGTATCTTAGTACATAATAACCACATTCATGACTTTCAGGTTGTTTTGGATAAGAACCTCTCAGCAATTTTGTAAATTTACCGATGTATTCATTTTCCAAACATTGTGTGTATGCTCTACAAAAATTAAAATTAATTAAATATATATGATACTCTCAACTTTTAAAAATTAAAAATGCATACATTAGAATTAAAGAACTTACTTTTCTATAACCTCCTTAATTATTGGTGGAGATTTATGATTCTTTAAAGGGTCCAAAATTATGGCCATCCCCTGCATCATCACGAGCACCAACATCCAATGTCGACTAAAACAATAATAAATTATGATTATTATAAAGTTAAATTCAACCATAGTAGTGATAATATTTAAGTAGTTTGTTCTTACACAACAATCCAAGGAATAGAATATATTTGGCCTCATCTATCCATAGTCATCATTCATTTGGCTATAAGATCCACCGTATAATTTTTACTTTCATCATTGCCAATAGAAAGATGATCGGTGTCAAAAAATTTGTATAATTGTCGTGAATTTGGGTGCATGCTTTCTCAAATGCATTTGTAGAATCAATCATTCATATTACATTTTCAATTAATAAATTAATATCGTCAAAAAAAAATTGAGCAGAGTTTCCTCTGTTTCTATAGCATATTCAAAATTATTGGTACCTATAAATTCAATTCAAACAAAACATACAACAAACAACATGCATGTTCTCACCCATAAGCCACCGTAGCACACAAAATTCGTAGAACCTACTTCACTAAGACACACATGTTCTCAACCTTCTGTTATCTCCGCAGCACACAATTTCATCTCAGAACTTACTTCACTACGGATGAATATCTAATATATTCAAACTCCTCTAATAGTTTGTAATGACATAACAGATTGAGTTTAATTTGAATTGATACATACCTCATACCAAACAACATAGCTGAGGATCCAATATTATCCATGGAGGCTGCTTGATAAACATCTTCCAAAGTGATGAAGATAGCCTCGCGTTCTCCTATAAACTCCGGTCAACGGGAACTTGTACAACCCCATCTATTCCTTTAATGGAATAACACTCCTTCACTATAAATTTTAGACTCAGATCAATTTTTTCCCATTGGTTATTTGTTAACCAATTTGAAGGTTCTGGTTGAGTTATTTCAGTGGGGATGACTACGCGAGATCCAACTGATGATATATGTGGGCTTGGTGATAGGGATTTGTGTTTAGATGAAGATGGACCCTACATAATATCATTTAACATATCAATATAGTGTACTTATTTAAAAATAAAATTTAAATATCTAAGCAAATAATTTTATACCTGACAAGTCACAATTAAATTTTTTTCCCAAGGCAAGAATGTGTCTCGTGCATCCCCAACATATCGTATGTTACCAAAGGGAATAAGGATCTCAGTTTCTTCTTGTAAGACATCTATAAGCCAAACCCTCGCAACTGAATCATCAAGTACATTTCCATGGATGGTAATTTGACTACCCATGTTTGGTACAATGATTACAACCTTAGTCACTACATTGTCAATATTATCATAACACAAATGAACTTCATAGCTTGGCGGTGGCGGAGACTCATAAATTGATGATCCATCTTCTTCATCAAAAGGATAGTCTTCAGTTTGATGAAAATGATCATCTGCGTAGGGGGCAGGTCGATAGACTTCATCACTTGTATTCTCATAATATTTTCCCTCATCAAATTGTCCTTCATCATAGTATCCACAATCATCGTTTTCCTCACTATATTCTTCATTTTGAGCTAATTCATCTTCTGTCATAAATTTATGTCTTTTTAGCTCTTTAATCTCAGCTTTTAGCCAAGCAATCTCCTATTTTGCAGTCATTGTTTTATGTTTTTTTCCAAACATTTTGGAAACGGTCGCAGTGAACCTACAAAATAATCAATAAAGTCCATCAATAAACCAATCTAAATAATTCTTAAAAGAAAACAACTATTATAAAGTATCATACCCGCCAGCTCGAACACAACCTGGGTGTTTTGGTGTCCCTAATGCTTGAGTCAAGATGTCATCTCGACCCTGAGCTGTAATTTCGCCACGACTCAATTTTTCTTTGACGTCCTCCTACTCAAGATATTGTTTGGTTAAATTAGTCTATATAAATAAAATCAATATATTAATTATAAAGATCATAGAAAATTTACTATCTTTTTGGCAATCTGTCGGTCCAGCTCTGTCATGAGAACTTTATTTTTTCATGCGATCTAAGCCAAACTTGATACCTCTCCGGATTTTGAATATTTCGTTCTTTTTTCTACAATGTACAAGATAATTATAGTTATATGTTGCGATAATACCAACCATTATTTAAACTTTAATATCAATTATACTTACCAAATCTTCTCTTATATTAGCCATTCCTCTGCGAGAGGTTCGATGCCTTGACTTCATTAGGAATGCACGTGTTTTTTTGTTTTTGATGCACTTTTTGAAACTCTGGACTTAGACGACTAGATATAAATTTTAAGCATTCTCTCTCGTCAAGTATATCTCTATACTTCTTCGGGGGAAGTTTGAGTTCTTCCATCATACCCATTTCAGCCAAAGGGTTGATGTACTCGGTAGTGAGTTCACTTTTAAAATCTCTCATTATTTGACCAGCTTTTTTCAAAATCTCACGTTTGAAGGTTTGAGGAATGTTGTGACCACCCTGAGAATATAATTAAGAAAAGTAATTATTAAATTTGGATATCACACAGAAATAATATAAATATCATAATGATAATTTCTTACAATGATATCCTCTCATAGACCATCTTTCAAATCTTGTGGGACCTTCCTCCAATCACCTGAGTTGATAGAAATCGTGGCTCGTACTCTAGGTCCAAGATATGATATCATGTGTTGTATACACATCACCTATTGGTTGTCCCAAATCGTTCCATTCAAGATTTTTCTTGATTCCTTTGGCTTTTTGTTGGGTCATGTAACTCATTCTTGTTTTACCACGACCCTGATGTTTCTCATTGTCATCTATTTTATTCGCCATCTGCAACACACAAATAAATAATCACAAGTGTTAATGTATTATACAAATAAATAATCACAAGTATTAATGAATTATATAACTTACTAAACATGTTTTCTTCATTTTCTTATTTTATTTTTGGTCGATTCACAATCGACCCATATTCCTTCTTCGATGTCGTTTCTAAGATAATCACGATCATCGGTATCGCTATCGCTATCATTATAATTATCCTGAATATTCTCAACCTGTTCATGTATCGATTGTCCAACAATGAAACAGTCATGATATAAATCACAATTTTCATCGTAATCTTCTTTTTCTGAGAACTTCCACTCAGGAACTGATAAAACGATGGACCATTTATCATTAACTGGATCAAGTATATAAAACACTTGTTTTGCTTGAGCAGTCATGATAAAATGATCGTTCTTGCTTTCCTTCTTGCTTAAATCAACCAGAGTGAATTCAAGTTCGTCAGTTTTAACTCCAGTATTATTGTCTACCCAAGAACATTTAAGAAGAGGAATACGAAATAATGAATAATCTAGCTCCCATATTTCTTCAACAATCCCGTAGTATGTCATTGTGCCTGAAATTTGGTTATTATCTTTTGTACTAGAAAAATGTATAGTTTCTGCAACTATACTTACTCCACTATTTTGAACCAGTCGAGCATCATCTCTTGACTTAGTATGAAATCATTTGCCTTCAACAATGTAAGCTTGATGCTTTATTACATCAATGCTTGCTCTAAGAGATATGCGCTTCAACTCAGTCGACAGTCCATGATTTTTTTCTCCCAACTTCGTCAAAATTGTATTCTTCAGCCATTGACAAAACATTTTATTATGCTCATCTATAACCCATTTTTTTTTATTTTTAAACTTGTTTGGAATCATCGACTGTAATAACTCCATGTGATCACTAAAACATAAAAGAAATAACAAAAAGTTTAAACAACAAAAAGAAAATCACTACTATAATATATATGATTGAAATATATTATCTACTTACATTATATATGATTGAATCTCAGGATTATTTTGCAACATAACTAATTGAGCTTGATCTAATTCTTCCCTAGACACGGTGATCACTATTATGTTCCCTCGTAGTCCTTTATCAACTCCATCTGAGTTATTTCGTGGTTTGTTGATTCTGGTTGCCTCAACCCCACTCATGTATTGAGCAAAATTCTACTGCCTCTTTCGATATACTAGCTTCAGGACGATAATGATTACACACATAACTTTTCAACACCTTCATACTTCTTTCAAATGGATACATCCATCTCGCTCAAACTGGTCCACACAACTTGGCTTCCCTTACTAAATGAACCATTAAATGTATCATAATGTCAAAGAAGGATGGCGGAAAAAACATTTCAAGGTTGAATAGAGTTTCCACTATCTTACAATGCAATGCATCCAATTTTTTCATTTCTAATTCTTTTCTGCATAAATGATTGAAGAATATGCAAACATTCGTCAAACAATCTCGAACTTTTTTCGGTAATACTGACCGAATAGCAATCAGAAGTAATTGTTGCATCAACATATGACAATCATGTGATTTCATATCCATCAGCTTCAAATCTCCCATGGATACCAAGTTTCGAATGTTGGATGAATAGCCATCAGGCACTTTCAGCTCTGCAAATGATTTACATACAAGTTTTTTCTCTTCTCTGGACAACGTGAAACAAGCAGGAGGTAAATATGTGCGTTTACCTTTCTGTTTAGGTGCTAAATCAGTTCGTATACCCATTTCAACAATATCTAAACGACTAGTTAAACCATCCTTAGTTTTATCGGGAATATCAAGTAATGCACCTATAATACTTTCGCACACATTTTTTTATATATGCATGACATCCAAACAATGTCGAACAAGTAAATCTTTCCAGTAAGGGAGACGAAAAGAATTGATTTCCTTTGGAAACATCCATTTACTTTCTTATTTTTCTGCATTTTTCCATACTTGAAATCAATTTTCTTTACTTCTTTAAGAATTTCTTGCCCCGAAAGTGGCAAAGGAGCAACACCTTGTTCTTTATCACCATCAAATGCTTTTTTTTTCCCTATAATGATGATTTAGGGGCAAATATTGTCTATGACCCATATAACAAATTTTGTGCCCATTCGACAGACGAATAGCCCTTGTGTTAGTGAAACATATTGGACATCCCTGGTAACCTTTTATGCTTAACCCTGATAGATTACCATAAGCTAGGAAATCATGAACAGTCCACAACAAAACAACTTTTAAGTTAAAGACTTCTTTATTAAAACCATCATATGCCTCAACACCATTTTCATACAAATCATTCAAATCATCAATTAATGGTGCCAAATAAACATCTATATCGTGTCCCGGTTGTTTTGGGCCTGAAATCATTAACATGAGAATAAAAAACTCTCTTCTCATCACTAACCACGGAGGAAGATTGTACATAACAAGGAAGACAGGCCACGAACTATGTCTACTACTTAGAGATTTATGTGGATTCACACCATCGGCAGCTAGACCTAGACGAAGATGTCTTGCTTCAGTTTTAAATTCTGGATTTAAGTTATTAACTTTTTTCCAAGCCTGCGAATCTGTAGGATGTTGAAGTTTACCATCTTTCACTCGCCTAGTCTCATGCCATATTAAGTTTTCAGAGTATTCTGCACTTCGATATAATCGCTTAAGCCGCAGAATCAAAGGCAAGCACCACATCACTTTCTAAGGAATAAGTTTCCTAATCTCCTTACTCTTGTTAGGTTTTGTAGCGGGGCGAATCACATTCTGGGCAAGTGTTCATGTTTGCATACTCTTTACGATATAACACACAATCGTTCGGACATGCATGGATCTTCTCATACTTCAAGCCTATGCAATTTAAAGTTTTCTTCACTTCATACGTAGACCCAGGGAAGCAATAATCTGACGGCAAAATCTCTTTAAAAGCAGCTAAAATTGACTAAAACATTTATCGCTAACTCCATTTTCTGCTTTTGTGTTGTAAAATTTTACCATTGTTGGTAATATTTGTTTCAGACAACCATTGAATAATGATTTATCTGCATCTCTAACCAATTTATCGAATTTTGAAGGATCATCAACAAACTCTTCTTTTGCTTCATCGATCAATTCCATAGGATGATCGTCAAAATCACTATAACCCCAATCATCAATCCCTCGCCTCCCGAATGGATATGGATTATTATTTTTCAATGATTCCCCATGCCAATACCATGTACGATAACTTGTATCAAATCCCCGACAAAATACATGATTTTTTTATCATGGTAATATTTCCTTTTGATCTATTACCACAATCTATACATGGGCAATGAATTCTTTCTGAATCACTACAATTTGTTTGGCAAAATTCTAAAAATTGGCTGAATCTGTCTTGAAATTATTGTGTTTCTCTATTCTCAATAATCCATGACTTATCCATAATGATAATATCTACCTAATTCCTAAGTCGATAATGAAAAGAAAATTAATATTATAATTGAAAAAATTATGTTCAATTAATAAATTATAAAATGAAATGGGCAGAGTTTCATTTATTTCTATAACATATCCAAAATTCATATGTATTTACAATTTCAACATAAACAAAAACATAATTATTACACATATTAACTTATAAAACATGTTCAATTAATATCATAAAAAAAATGGGCAGAGTTTCCTCTGTATTTATAGCATATCCCAAGTTATCTACCTATAAATTCACATCAAACAAAACATATAACAAACAACATGCATGTTCTCAACCATAAGTCACCGCAGCACACACATAATTAGCAGAACCTACTTCACTAAGACACACATGTTATCAACATTCTGTTATCTCCACAACACACAATTTTATCTTAGAACCTACTTCACTACGGATGAATATCTAATATATTCAAACTCCTTTAACAATAGTTTGTAAATATAAAAAATAAAATAAAATAATTAAGTAGTAATTATTACTCACCTTCAAAATTAATCTTCAACAATTTCAACACACCTCACACTCAAACAAATACTTCCTACAATAAAATTTTAAACATTAGTAAATATATGTAATTGAATTTATCCTAAAATAATATAATTTACAAAAATATACTTTAAATAAATCATTACCTAAATCATATAAAAAATTATGTAAATAACATTATTATAAATAAAATAATATAAAAAAGACCCTAAAACCGAAATATACATTAAAAAAAATCAAGTTTTAGTGATCAATACATGTTTTAAACAATGAAAATGTCTTCTAATCCTATATAAACTTTAAAAAATGTTAGAAAAAACTTTGAAAATAACCCTATAAACATACATTGAAACCCCCATTAAATCCACTCAATATTTCTTCATTTTTACCCTAAAACTTCAAAATAAATCAATATTAAGTATATTTACATGATTTTAAGCTTTCATATGCAAGAAAATGAAAAAAAAAAAAAAAAACTAAAATGGTCAAAATGGGGCTTACCCGTGGTTGGGGACGGTGGTGGAGCCGCGCGACTGTGTGCCTCTGTGAAAATGAAAAATGCGAATGGGAGGGAAAGGTAGGGTCTCGACCAGATTAATGAAGGGGAGAAGGTTTTCTCTGAGGTTATATGGCCAAAACCGCGAAGAAAAGTGTGCTTTTCTCCACGGTTTTGGCCAAATAACCGCGGAGAAAACCTTTACACGTCTCTCCGCGGTTATATAGTCAAACTGCAGAGAAAAGTCCCCACTTCAAACTTTTCACTGCGTTTTTTTTAAAACTGCCTTTTCTCTACACTTTTTATTTATTGTTGAAAAAAAACCACAGAGAAAGCTTATATTTGTAGTAGTGATTTTTTTTTTAAAAAAAAATTCTATCTGAGTTCAAGGAATAAGCTCGCTTGGTTGTGTTATTTTTTATTGCAAGAAATGAACAAAACAATCTTGTTTGTAGTTTTTAACGGAAGATGGAATGCAAACAACAAATATGTTGATCATGAAGTCAAAATTTTGATGGTGGAAAAGGATATTAAGTACTTGGAATTGGTAAAAAAGATATACAAAGAGCTCAGTTTGAATGAAATTTGATTTCAACAAATATGCTTTGTGATTGAAAATTGGATACAAGCAAAGGAATGAAGATAGAAAGTGATGACAATTTAAAAGTCTATCTAAACTTTAACAAGACTATGGAAGAGTTGAAAAAATGTTATCTCATCGTTGAAGTAGAACAGAGAAACCAAACCCTTTCTTTGCCAAGAGAAGCTTGCATTCCAACTGCTTTAGCAAGCAATGCAACAAATCACACTTTGACTATCACAAACCCCAATACGATTACTGCAAGCACTAGTAAGATAAAGAGCGCCTCAACACAAGAATTCCACAAAATTACAGAACACGGGCAAGAAGCTCAATCACCTCTGCATGTATTGCCAAATATGGAGATTGAAGACATAAGAGTCAATTATGTTTTCAAGAATAAGACTGATCTAAAATATACACTTGCGAAAATCACCATCAAGAAACATTTTCAGTATAGGATTGAAAAATCATGTTCAAAGGCATTTTGGGAAAAATGCATAGATGACAATTGTGGCTGGTATATACATGCAAGAAGCACAAAACTATCAGACTACTTTAGAGTTATCAAGTAACATAAACAGCACACATGCCCAACCTATCGACCAAGGCAAATAATTTTGCACTTGAGAATAGACAAGCAAGTGCAAAAGTTATCAGTAATTACTTCAAAGAGAAGTTTCGTGACCCAAGTTCAACCTATCGACCAAGGCAAATAATACGAGACATGAGAGATGAATATGGGGTAGGTGTAACGTACAATAAAGCATGGAGAGCAAAAGATTTTGTAGTTGATGATGTTAGAGGGTCAAATGAGGAATGTTATGCATTGTTACCTTCATACTTGCATATGCTAAAATTGGCCAACCCAGGAACTATCACAAGAGTAGATAAAGATGAAGAAAATAGGTATGAATAATATTTATGTTTTGCATTCCTATATTCAGGGCTTTACTGTTCACAATCCATACCTTACATTTCTAGAAATTGCTTGTTTTTTTTTTTTATAAATTTTATAGGTTTAAATATATGTTTCTTGCTTTTGGTGCTTCATTGAATGGCTGGAAACACTATAGACCAGTTATAGTGGTAGATGGAACATTTTTAAAGACAAAATGTGGAGGCACACTATATGCAGCTTGTGTTAAAGATGGAAACAATCAAATTTTTCTGCTTGCCTTTGGAATTGGGGATCACTACTATAAAAAAAGACTTTCTCTGCGGTTTTTTTACTTAATACACTGCGGTTTTTGAGAGTATTGAAAAACGCAGTGTATTCGACCGTAGAAAAAAGTGGTATGCCAACCGCGGAGAAAGAACATCTTTCTCTGCGGTTGTAATAAGCCAACCACGGAGAAAAATGTACTTTTCTCCGCGGTTTTTTTAAAACAAACGCAGAGAGAGAGACCTCTGCGATTTTATTGAAAAAACTACAGAGGAAAGTATTGTAATTTTTCAAAACTTTGACCAAGCATAACTTTGTGCTCGGTTGTCCCTTTTTGGTGTTTTTTTTAAACTTTGGTATTTTTTCGAGATCTATCTAGCTGCATACAAAGAAAATCTGAAAACTTGAAGAAAAAAAAAAACCATTTTTTCAGGTTTGGTCACCGAAAAATCTGAAGAAAAAAAATTCAGCAACCAAATTAATGATTTATGAAAAACCTCTAAAAAATGTGATTTCTATTTGTCTATTTCATACAAAATAAACTCTAAAAACAATGATGAAAAAAAACAAAAAACTATGCAAACAAAGATATATAGATCATTACCTATTTTGAAGCTCAAGAACACAATGTATGACCAAAAATACGGTGAAAATGGACAATTTTTCGACAAAATTATAACCATTTTTACTACAAAAAACTGAAAAATAGACAAATATCAAGCATCTACTTCACTTTTTAACTAAGATTTAGCTAAAAATGATGAAAAAAATACTAAGATTAAGGTTGAAAGACATACCGCTGCCGCTAAAGAAGTTTTTCGCGAAATGAAGTAGGTATGCGAACCTTGTGGGGAAGAATGAGTTTATATATAGGTCTGAAACTTTTTCTCCACGGTTTTCTTAAGAAAAATACAGAGAAAGAAATATTTTTCTCTGTGGTTTTCTTAAAAAAGCCGCAGAGAAAAGTATTGTAATTTTTCAAAACTTTTACCAAGCATAACTTTGTGCTCGGTTGTCTGTTTTGGGTGTTTTTTTAACTTTGATATTTTTTCGAGATCATCTATTCAAAGAAAATAGTCCTTTTTTTAGGATAGATCTCGAAAAAATATCAAAGTTAAAAAAAAAAAACACTCAAAATGGACAACTGAGCACAAAGTTAATTAGAGTGTGCAAAAATATGGCTTTTTTTAAAAAAAAAAGTTAATTTATGACTTTTTTGTTTTAAGAATTTTCACCTTTATGTGTTTATTTTCCAATATTTTTGTATAAAAGTTAGTTTATGCGATAGTCTTACTCTTAATAAAGCTTTATTAATTTTGAAGGGTATGTTTGTAAATTGATTATTATTTTTTTAGCTTGTTTTTTTTATATTATTTTTATATTACTAATTTCATATTAAAATTTTCTTTGGTTGTTTTGCAATTGTTTTTTGTAAAATGAATTGTGTTTAAAATTATTTTTATTTATTATAAACATTTTTTTTCTTTTTTTTAGATTGTACGTTTCTTTTTTTCAAATCATGTGTAAGGTAACCAGTTACTTGATTGATCATATAGAGCTAGTTAAATAACATGTACTAGGAGGAGTAACCAGTTATCCTAAGAGGAGTAACTTTCTACCATAAGATGGGTAACCAATAACCATAAGGGGAGTGACGTGTTACTATATTAAATATGAAAAGAAATATCAAATTTGAAGGAAAAAGAGGAAGAACACTTCATTAAAAATGGAAGAAGAAGTAACTATGATTTTAGTAACACAGGTAACCAGTTACCATAAAGAACCCAGAAATATACACACACACATCAGAACGTGAAGGTAACTAGTTACCCCCATAAATACACACACAAATAACGTGAAGGTAACCAGTTACCCCCAAAAAAATACACATAAAGAACGGGAAGGTAACCAGTTACCACAAATCTGAAGATAGAAAAAAAAGATCAGATACACCCCCTTTTTTTTCTCTCCTATCTTCTTCATATAATTTTTTTTCTAGATTTGAATGTTCCCATCAGGGTAATTGGTTACCCATTCACGTTTTCATATTTTTATTAGTTTCCTTTCCAAATTTTTGTGTGCCTATAAGGTTTACAGTAAAAAGAAAATGCTGAAAAAATTGATTTGATTTTTTTTACATATAGTGGAAAAACTATATAAAAAATTACAATAATAAATAAAAAAATAGCAAAATAATTATGTAATGTTAAAATATGTGTGAAAAAAGGGGAAAAATAGAATGAGAAAAGAATAAGTACAAAAAATGAGGAAAAAAACTTAGGAAAGAAAACGAAAAAAATATGATTAAAAAAACAAAACAAAAGAAATGATGAAGGAAAAAAACGGATGAATAAATAAAAATGAAAAGAATATAAAGAAGAAGAAGAAGAAAAATAATGGAAAATGGAAAGAAAAAAATATGAATGAAAAAATTGGTAGAAAAAATGGAAGAAGAAAAAAAGCTCATTTGTGTAAAAAAAAAGAAAAAAAAATGGAAGGAGAAAATAATAAATACAAAAATAAAAATAAATTAGAAGGAAAAAAATAAAAATAAAAAGGAAAGAAAACTGAAAATTATGAACAAAAAAACAAAACAATACAAATGAAAAAAAAAAGTAGATAAATGAATAAAAATGAAAAAAAGAAATAGAAGAAGAAGAAGAATGAAAAAATGGAAGAAAAAAATAAGTAAGGAAAAAAAGAAAAAATAATAGCTGAAAAAATAATTTTAAAATGAAGGAAAAAATAAAAAAATTGAAAAATAAAATAAATTTATCTTCAAAATCAAAGAAAACATAACTATGATAAAAAATAGGGCATTTCCATATTTTAGTTAGCTACTAATTGTGTTTCTCATACTTTAATTTTTTATTTAATAAATTTTTCCATACAAATTAAGAAAAGTATAATTATCATATTTTTGCACATTGATAGTATAAAAGCCAAAATTTTACACAATTCATCACAATTTTATTTTTAATTACTATATTAATACCAATTAATATATTTTCATTTATATATACAAATCTTAATCAATTTTTTATTTTATTTACTAAAATTGTCTTTATTATTTCTTATACAAATTGTTAACCGAGATTTTCGGCAACTCTATTAATGAATAATATTTACTGACGATAATAATGAAAATAGAAGATTGACACGGGGTTTTTACGTGGTTGGGGCGTTAACTAGCCTTAGTCCACGAGTCTATATTATTAGAGCTTGAAAAAGCTTCTACAATGGAGTTTTCTCTCAATATCTTGACAGAGTTTCTGTCTTCATCCTGAATCGGAGAGAGAGGTTTACAGTGCTCTGTAGCTTATATTTATAAGCTGATGGGAATACCGGGTCTGGATCGGATCAGACCCAGGCCCATCGGGGAAACGGATACAAACGGCCTTTCTAATGGAGGCCCAATACAAAAAGATACAAAAAATACGAAGTTCAAGCCAGCTAGGGCCCAAATAGGTTGACCTCAAAACTATGTCTCGCCCGACAAAATGGCGCTTTGGGTCTGATCACTTCGAGTCATGAGGCAGATTCAGGAGACAAGACCAGTCAGAGTACTTGGCTGCGCAGTCCTGACACATCAGCGTGCAATCCCGAGGTGACATTTTCTGCAGGCGAAAAGGGGGGACAACGCCCACGCGGAATGAGGCGGCTTCAGGGTCCTGGACGCTTGGCCCCTTCGGCTGGGGGTGAGGTGATCCAGGTCCGTTTACCGTTGTCCCGCTCCATTTACCACAGGCCCGGACCGTATCAGGGTCCGGGACAAGGACGCGTAGGCTGCGATGGTCCGAGCGCTCTGGGCATCGCCCGGACTATCCTCGCTGAGAACGGACCCGGAGGGACGTCCCTGACCCCTCCAATGGGCCCAGTCTTGAGTCCCCGGTCCGTACCCGTCCCCTTGGGCACTCTCCATACCAAGAGACCTTGGGCCGGGCCCACGTGCTGAGCTGGCCCTTTGATAGCGGGCCAAGACGAAGGCCCAGAGCCCATGCAGGAAATGGGGATAACATTTACCCCCCAAGCCTTTGCCCGGGCTTGCCGGGAGGAGGGTTGAATCGTCCCCGCGTCGCTCGCCAGGTTACCTCCCCAGTACTTGCCCGAGTTCGGGGTCCGGCCAGAAGAACACGGCATTGGTTGGGTGCTTAGCCCGGATCGTTTACCACGATCCGGGGACATTTACCTTCGGCCCGCTTCATGGCTACGATACACGTGTCGCCGGGTGATTGCTGCACAGGCCTTGAAGGGTCGCCTAGACCTCCCAAGGGTCGCTAGGCCTAGACTAGGGTGTCAGTGCACGTCTCGAGGCGTCCCATCCGGACGGGGGGGGGGGGGGGGCATCATTAATGTCCCTGGAACGAGGTGGACCGTAGTATGGGGTGACCTTTGGCATCCTGCACTCCTGGGCCGTCGGATCTGAGATGGCGAGGATCCGACCTGAAAGGACTCATAAATGCCCCTGCGCGACTCCTGACTGTCTGAAGAAGAGACACCTGTCCGTTGGATCGTGGGCCAGAATTTGGGGCCAGTATAAATACCCCAAGAAAACCACATTTGGCACTTTTACCTCCTCGAACCAGCTCAAGAAAACGCAAACACTCTTCTAGCTTTGCATGTCCGACATCGCCGACGACATACACCGCCACCTACTAGTTCTGCACCGTCGCTTGTTCCCCAGAACCCCAGCTTCTGTTCTTCTACCTGACGACGCTTCTCGGGTTTGTCCCGTCGACGAACTACTACACCGGCTGCGCCACTTCAAGAACGAGGTTCTGCCATCCTTACAGTCGGACAGTCATCATCTTCAACGGTCGACACCATGCAGTAAGTCTTTTTTTTTTTTAACTCTTTTGCCAACTTTGTGAACTTAAGTTCCTTAGATGCGTGCGTTTAGACTGCTTTAGAAATCGTTAGGAAGACTGCCTGGTTCGGGTTGCTCTGTATCCGGATGCCTCTCGGAAGAAGGGCGGGCCTTAGTAGTCTCCTCTCCCAATCAGGGCCCCGGGGCTCCCCGGAGTCCCGGACCTGATCCGACGGGACTCCAAGCAGTCCTTAGGAGATTCCCCGTACCTTGACCGACTTTCTCTAGTTTAGGTACTGACTGCTTGGTCTTTCTTTCTTTGTTCCCAGATCGTCAGTTATGGCAACGGGCGTTACGCTCCACTCTGAAGAAGAGGTCAATAGGGCCCATGTCGTCGTTCCCGGATCCCAGATGCCCAAGAACAACAGGTGGGAAATGGACGTAACGGCCAACTCGTTCCGGAACTACCGGATGATGCTGCTCCTGGAGCAGCGACTGGGCATCGAGTCAACTCTGAGCCTCTTCCATAACCGCCTGGCCAGACTCGAGGAGCAGGCGCATACGTCTGTGGACGGATTCGGAGCCTGGAGCGCCGGTCACATCAGCGCGGTCCCGCTTCATGACTATTTCGTGCGGTTCCTGACGCACGTGGGGATCGCACCGTTCCAGCTGTTGCCGCAAGCGTACCGCCTGCTTGCTGGGTGGAGGGTGTTTTGCGTCGCGAAGGAGATCGCGGAGCCTACCCCTGCGGAAGTCTTGTACTTCTACAAGCTAGTGCTGCAGGTCAACGTCAAAAACAAGACCCTGGACGGCTTTTACAGGCTGCAGCCGCGGAGCGGCTATCCTGCTCCTACCAGCTCCTGGAGGCACCCCCCGGATGTCAGGCATTACTGGTTCATGACATCCGGGTTTCTCATTGACAAGAACCCCACACTGTTGCTGGACTTCCAGTGAGTGGGTAAGTATTCCTCCGGACCTCTCTTTTATTCATCTTTTCTACTCGTCTCTTATCATGTCTTCCGGGTCGCAGGGCCCTTTGTTCAAACCCCCTTTACCGACTTCCTCCTGGAAAGGAGGAGGTTTTATGCTAAGTTGACCGCGGAGGAGCTGGACGCAGGAGGCTACGTCAGGGACGACAACCTCCGGCTAGTTGGGATGCTCGCGGCCACCCAGACCATTGTTATCCCGAGCCTTCGGGGCATCCCATGCGAGAAGAACGCCGATGTCCGGGAGCAGTTGGCCCTCGACCACATTGCCACGGTGGTGAGAGCGGCGCGGGCCGACGCGGCACAGCGTAAGAAGAACCAGCCCCCGGCGGAAGCGGCCACCTCAGAAGAGCTGGAGGAGCTTTTCGAAGATGCCTTACCAAACATCGGGACTCTCAGGGCTAGCGTATCAGGGCGAGGTAACTCCCCTTTAATCTTAACTTATGCTCCCCAAGTCGGGGACTTCGTCAGGGATAGGCTAGTACCGCCGGGCCCCGCGTTTGGGGCCGATGGGGAGATGAGGCCTTCATCTCCCGTCCCTGTAGGATCAGAGGTCCTAATGTTCTTATCCGGGTTCCTCCAGTACGGGGGGTTTCTGAACCCGGACGACGTAGGAGACCGGATCCATTCATTCGCTTTAAGGGAATTGAGTCTCGCCCGGGGCTTAGATGAGGGTTCGTCCCGGGCCGTTTATCACTGCTTTGTATTTTCATCTGTTTGGCTTACCGTCCTAACTCCTTTTTTTTTGTACTTTTGCAAAGGACTCTGACATGTCTAACCCGGCCAGCGAAATGAGGAGACTCATCAGGGACCGGGCGGCCAAGAAGGCGGCCAGGAAAGCAAACGAAGTGATGGGCACGGAGCCCCCCCAATCAGTGAAGCACCCGGGACTGGGCTCTGTCCAGGCGAAGCTCTGGCCGTGGTTCCCTTCCAGGCCGTGGAGCCTACTGCGGACGTCGCTTCTGACCAGCCCCCCATGATTGATTTGGAGGCGGGCAAAGCCATCAGCCGGAGCTCTGGGATGAGGGGCCCGGAAGTCGACGTCGGGGAAGGCAACCTCGGGAAGAGGCCCTGGACGACGCGGGCGGGCTCAATTGAGGAGTCACACGGGGAGAGTCGGCTGACCGCGAAGGAAATCCCTGCACCGCCAGTCCTTCCCCTCCGCCCAACTCTTCTCGAGGAGGGGGATTCCGCCTTGCGGGACGAGCAGTCCCGGCTGGTCAACCGGACCTGGGAAAACGGCCGGTGCTGGAGGGACGACGCTTATAAGGCCCTGACGATCCGTCGTCAGGTCGAGTTCTCGGATCGTCCTGCTGAGTTCAGCGTTCCCCAGCCGATCGTGGATCGGCTAGTCGCTGAAGCGGGCTTCCGCCCTAAGCTCGGTCAGGACATCGCCCCCATGGCGGCTGATCTGCTGGATCAGGTTGGGAGCACTATGTCCAACCTTCAGCTGAAGAGGTACGCCACGATAGCCAACCTGGACGTGCTGTTCATCTCCCAGGCTCTCCGTCACCAGGCCACCGCGGTAATTTTCACTTCTCTTATACTCCTTCCATCATTTGTTGATGGTGGTTTTATCTTCTAACTTTTCCTTGCTGCAGGTTGATCTGTTGTCCCAGAGGAGTGCCGATCTGGTGGCCGAGCTTGCCATAAAGATGGAGATGGCCAAGCTGGAGCTGGAGGCGGCCGTGAACCAGAGGGAGGCCATCAAGGAGACCCTTGTCCGGGAGACTGCCCACCTCCAGGAAGAAGTGGCCCACGTGAAGGGGGAGCGCGAGGAGCTCGGCCGCGCCAAGGCCGGGTTGGAAGAGGAGTTGTCCTGGAAGGAAAAGGATGCCGACGAACGGGCGACACTCTTGGAGATGGCCACAGCGCAATCCGCCCTGGACAAGGAGGAGATCTTGGCCTTGAAAGCCCGAGTCTGCGAATTGGGTGATTCTCTGCTTCAGGAGAAGGCGGCGCATGAGATGACCCGCAAGGAAAAGGAGGAGGCTGAGGGCCTACTAGATGTCACCTTTGATGAGGCCATCTACATGGCCTGGTGCAAGGATAAGAATATGAACCTTCTCGTCTTTCCTAATCCTGAAACAAAGCGGGCCGAGTACGAGGCCAAGGAGAGGGAGGACGCGGACCTCCGGGCGGATGCGCTGTAGGCCCGAACACCGGCCTTGTATTTTTGTTAGTGTTTTTGGCTTGTAATTATATTTAATACACTGCTACTTTCTTTGGTTTTTACGAAAGCTTCCTTTTATTGTTCAGTAGAAATTTCGTCTAGTTGCCGCGACCAACTGAATGCAGGAGGCTTAGTTCCGGTTCCAACGGCCGGGACTAGCCCCAACGACTTAATTTTCCAAGTCTCTAGTCTTTGCACTCAGTCCAGGGGTCTCGAGGCTCGGTTTAACCCGGAGTTTTGCTTTCCTTTTACCAATTTTTAGGCCCTGCCTTTGCCCTGGGGCAGACCGGATGCTTTCGTATTCCTGAAGTCAACTTTTCCGGATTGGACGTCGTTCGCCAGGAGTGGACCGGCCTCGGGCAGGTCCTCTCTTTATTATACCCCCGGACATTGTTCGTCCGGGGCGGGACCGGCCTTAGGCGCATTCCTCTTTATTTTATACCCCCGGACATCGTTCGTTCGGGGCGGAACCGGCCTTGGGCTCGGTCCTCTTTATTATACCCCCGGACATCGTTCGTCCGGGGCGGAACCGGCCTTGGGCTCGGTCCTCTTTATTATACCCCCAGACATCGTTCGTCCGGGCGGGACCAGCCTTAGTCGCGGTCCCTCTTTTTTATACCCCCGGACATCGTTCGTCCGGGGCGGGACCGGCCTTGTGCTCGGTCCTCTTTAATTTATACCCCCGGACATCACTCGTCCGGGGTGGGACCGGTCGTAGGCGCGGTCCTCTTTATTTTATACCCCCGGACATCGTTCGTCCGGGGCAGGACTGGCCTTGGGCTCGGCCCTCTTTTTTATAACCCCGGACATCGTTCGTCCGGGGCGGGACCAGCCTTAGGCGCGATCCCTCTTTTTTTTTTATACCCCCGGACGTCGTTCGTCCGGGGCGGGACCGGCCTTGTGGTCGGCCCTCTTTTTTATAACCCCGGACATTGTTCGTCCGGGGCGGGACCAGCCTTAGGCTTGGTCCTCTTTAATTTATACCCCCGGACATTGCTCGTCTGGGGTGGGGCCAGCCTTTGGCTTGGTCCTCTTTAATTTACACCTCCGGACATTGCTCGTCCGAGATGTGACCGGCCGTAGGCGCGGTCCTCTTTATTTTATACCCTTGGACATCGTTCGTCCGGGGCAGGACCGGCCTTGGGCTCGGCCCTCTTTTTTATAACCCTGGACATCGTTCGTCCAGGGCGGGACCAGCCTTAGGCGCGGTCCCTCTTTTTTTATACCCGCGGACATCGTTCGTCCGGGGCGGGACAGGCCTTGTGCTCGGTCCTCTTTAATTTATACCCCCGGACATCGCTCGTCCGGGGTGGGACCAGCCTTGGGATTGGTCCTCTTTAATTTATACCCCCGGACATCGCTCGTCCGGGGTAGGACCGGCCGTAGGCGCGGTCCTCTTTATTTTATACCCTCGGACATCGTTCGTCCGGGGCAGGACCGACCTTGGGCTCGGCCCTCTTTTTTATAACCCCGGACATTGTTCGTCCGGGGCGGGACCAGCCTTAGGCGCGGTCCCTCTTTTTTTATACCCCCGGACATCGTTCGTCCAGGGCGGGGCCGGCCGTAGGTGCGGTCCTCTTTATTTTATACCCCCGGACATCGTTCGTCCGGGGCAGGACCGGCCTTGGCTTTTGCCCCGCCAGGTATTTCGTTTATACCTGGGATGACATCCCCCGCAAGTGAGCGGAGACGGGTCTGGGGTCACTTGAGAAAGAAATCTGAAAGAAATTCGCCCTGAGGCGTACATTTCCATTGTGACAATAGCCCTTTATGAAGTTTTGCACACATCATTTTCATTGTTCGAACGAAAATTCGCCCTGAGGCGTACATTGTTTACAACGAAAACATTAAACTGGGACAAGTTCTAGGACTACTGATAGTATTTGCGGAGATGCTCCGCATTCCAGGCTCGCGGGACTTCCGAACCATCGAGCCGCTTCAAGCGGTACGTTCCGGGGCATACCTTGTGCTGGATCTCATATGGCCCCTCCCAATTTGGGCCTAGAACCCCTACTCCCGGATCTTGAGTGGCAGGGAAGACTCTCCGCAGGACTAGATTGCCGGTTTCAAACTTACGGCTCTTGACTCTGGAGTTGAAATGTCGCGCGATCTTGCCCTGGTACATCTTCAATTGCACTTGCGACTCTTCCCGGATCTCTTCGATGAGATCCAGCGATTCCTGGAGTAAGGTGTGGTTCTGGGTGGGATCATATGTGTCGCGACGATGGGACGGGATGTTCGTTTCAATTGGGATGACGGCTTCGCATCCATAAACCTTTGAGTAGGGGGTGTGCCCGGTTGACGTCCTTTCGGTCGTCCGGTAGGCCCACAGTACGCGGGGGAGTTCCTCGGGCCATTTGCTCTTACAGGCCTGGAGCTTTTTCTTCAGTGTCCCCTTTAGCATTTTGTTCACGGCTTCTGCCTGCCCGTTTGCCTGAGATCTGACAACTGCAGAGAAACTCTTCACTACACCGTGCCTTTCGCAAAAATCCATGAAGTGGGCGCTATCGAACTGCTTCCCATTGTCGGACACGATTTTGTAGGGGAGGCCATACCGACACACTATGTTGTTGATGACGAAATCTAGGGCCTTTTTGGAAGTGATTGTGTTCATGGGCTCTGCCTCAACCCATTTTGTGTAATAGTCCAAAGCCACAATGGCATACTTAACCCCTCCCTTCCCGGTCGGGAGGGATCCAACAAGGTCGATCCCCCATACTGCGAAGGGCCAGGGACTACTCATCAAGGTTATCTCTATCGGGGGGGCCCGCGAGATCTTCGCGTACCTCTGGCACTGTTCGCACTTGTGGACGTAGTCTATATAGTCTTTCTTCATGGTGGGCCAGAAGTATCCTTGACGCAGGATCTTCTTGGACAGACTGGGCCCGGCCGTGTGATCTCCACAAAAACCCTCATGCACCTCATGCATGATGGCACTCAACTCGGTTCCGGACACGCACCTGAGGTAAGGCATAGACAGCCCCCGGCGGTAGAGTTTTCCGTCCATCATGACGTATTGGTGTGCCTGGTACAGGAGTTTCCTAGCTGCGGCCCGGTCGCTCAGAACTTCCTCGGTGGACAGGTATCTGATCAGCGGGCCCATCCAAGAAGCGGAGTGGTCGGTGGTGTGGACTGTGGAGGCCCTGATGCTCGGTACGGGGAGATGGTTGACGGGAACCAGTCTGGCCAGCTTGGCCTCTGCGTCTGTCGCCAGCTTTGCCAGTGTATCCGCGAAGACATTTTGCTCCCGGGGGATTTGGCGGATGGAATGCGCTGTGAACGTTTGGAGCATTTCCCTCGCTTGAGTCACGTATGCCGCCATTCTCTCTCCTTTGGTCTGATACTCCCCTGAAATTTGTCTGACGACCAGCTGGGAATCGCTGTAAATTTCCAAGTTAGCTGCCCCTACCGCCCGGGCCAGGCGTAACCTGGTGAGGACAGCTTCGTGCTCCGCCTCGTTGTTCGATGCTTTGAACCGGAAACGGAGGGCATTTTGTATCTGGTGCCCCTGTGGTGACACCAGGATGATCCCGGCCTCGGCTTCATTCTCGTTCGAGGCTCCGTCAACGAAGACTTTCCATACGGGCGTCGCGGGGTCCTCAGGGATACTTTCTTCCGGGGAAATCCTGGAACATTCGACGATGAAATCGGCCAAGGCCTATCCCTTGATGGACACCCGGGGCATGTAAGATATATCGAACTGGCTCAGCTCCATTGCCCACTTCAGGAGTCTTCCCGACGATTCGGGTTTCTGCAATACCTCCCGCAGGGGATGGTTGGTTAAGACCTTTATGGCATGAGCCTGGAAGTAAGGTCGAAGCTTCCGGGACGCAATCAACAGGCAGAAAGTCAGCTTTTCGATCAATGGGTATCGAGACTCGGCGTCTAGTAGCCGCTTACTCACATAGTATACCGGGAGTTGCGTCATTTCTTCTTCTCGCACTAGCGCGGCGCTGATCGCGTGCTCGATCACGACCAGGTATAGATATAATGGCTCTCCTTCTACTAGTTTCACCAGGATTGGGGCTTTGGCCAGGTGTTCTTTCAGCTTCCGGAAGGCCTCTTCGCATTCGGGCGACCACTCGAAACGCTGGCCCCCCCGAAGGACATTGAAAAAAGGGACGCACTTGTCCGTGGCTTTAGAAACGAAATGGCTCAAGGCGGCCACTCGCCCCGTCAGGCTTTGCACGTCCTTGTACTTTCGGGGAGAGGCCATGTCGATCAGTGCCTTGATCTTATCCGGATTGGCTTATATTCCCCGGAAGCTCACTATGAAACCCAGGAACTTCCCGGAGGCCACGTCGAAGGTGCACTTCTTAGGGTTCAGCTTCATCTCGTACTTCCGGATAACTGCGCCAAATCGTCCGAATGGTTCCAGGACGTCTTGGACTTGACCAGCATATCATCGATGTACACCTCCATGTTTCGCCCTAGCTGGGCCCGAAACATTCGATTGACGAGCCTTTGGTACGTTGCTCCGACATTCTTGAGTCCGAAAGGCATGAATATGTAGCAATAGATGCCCTTGTCGGTTTGGAAACTGGTATGCTCCTGATCCGCCACGTGCATGGAGATCTGGTTGTAGCCGGAGTAAGCATCCATGAAACTCAGGATCTCATAGCCAGACGTAACATCCACCATTTGGTCGATTCGGGGGAGCGGGAAACAGTCCTTCGGACACGCTTTATTGAGGTCCGTGAAGTCAATGCATGTTCTCCAGGTCCCGTTAGGTTTTGGCACCAAGACGGCCAGCCACACGGGATATACAGCCTCCCGTATGAAGTTGATGGAAGACAACTTCTCCACCTCCAGCTTGAGGGCCTCGGCCCTCTCTGTCCTCAAAGGTTTGCGCTTCTGGCGGACCGGGGTCGCGTTTGGGTCAATACTTAATGCGTGGCAGATGATATTGCGGTCGATCTCGGTCATATCAGAGTGGGACCAGGCCAGAAGGTCCTGGTTTTCCTAGACTTGGGCGATAATGGCGGCCCGAATGTCTGCCGGCAGGCTCTTTCCTACTTGGATGATCCTGGCAGGGTTAGTTTCGGTGATGCAAACCTCTTCTATTTCGTCCATTGGTTCCAGGACGCGATCGTCCCCTATCCGCGGGTCCAGATCATCCTCTTCCCGGCCCGCTCGTTCAGCAGAAGGGAGGGGAGCTTGTTCGGCGCGCTCCTCCCGGACCATGTATATGGGCCGGGCGGAGACATGGTAACCCTTCCGGGCACTCTTTTGGTCTCCCCGGACAGTTCCTACCCCTCCGTTGTCGCATGGGAACTTCATGCAAAGGTGGCGGATGGAGGTGATGGCCCCGAACTCGACCAGCGCGGGCCGGCCAAAGATGAAGTTGTAAGCGGTGGGGCAATCCACCACAACAAGGGTACAAAATTTGAACGAGTGCTGCAATTCACTCCCCAGCGTAACCGGCAGCTGGATCTTTCCCATGGGGAGAAGCGCATCTCCATTGAAGCCGTAAATTTGGGTCGGGCAGGAGGCCAGATCTAATTCCGTCAAGCCAATGGCGACGAAGGCAGTTTTGAACAACAGGTTGACGGAGCTTCCATCATCCACCAGCACGCCGGACACCAACTTGTTGGCGATTTGTGCATCTATGACCAGCGGGTCATGGTGCGGGAAATGGACGTTGCGGGCGTTGTCTTCCGTGAAGGTGATGGGGAGGTTCATCAGTTTAGGGCGCTGAGCCGGAGCTTGGAGAAGGGCGCAAACTTCCTAGTCGTGGTCCAGCTCGCTCAGATACCACTTTTGGTCATTCCTCGAAGGTCCTCCTAGGTGAAGTCCGCCTGAGATGGTCGCCACGTGTCCGTCCACCCGAGGGGGTGCTGCCCCGGAGGGATAGGGCATTCCGGGGCCGGGAACCTGCGACGCGAGGGCTCCCTGAGGGGCCTGCGTTGGGGGTCCCTGTGCATACCCTCCCTGGGGTGGGAACGTCCGAGTCGTTATCGGGGCCGTGGATTGCCCAGGGCTTGCTGACACGCCCGGGACACCCACGGGCATTCTTACCCACTGGTGGAGGTGCCCCAGCTTGATGAGATTTTCAATCTCATCTTTGAGCTGCCGACACTCGTCGGTGGTGTGGCCCACGTCTTTGTGATAGGCACACCTTTTACTGGTGTCTCTCGGATTCCTTCCCCCCTTAAACATGGGGCTAGGCTTCCGGTAGTGGACCACCCTTTCTGTCGCCAAATATATGTTTTCCCGGGTGTCCACCAAGTTGGTGTATTCCGAATATTGGGGCTCGTAGCCCCTCTTCCCCTTTTTGGCCAGCTCGGGCCGGTTCTAGCCTTTTCCAGATCGCTTCCCCCGGGAGGGATTCACGCTGGCCTCAGTTATTCCTGTTTGTGACTGCTGGGCCACGACAGGGCCATGCTGTGGCCTGCCGGCGCGACGCCATAACCGGAGAAGTGGGTTGACTGGGCCGGGGTGTACCCCGAAGTGGCAGGGCCGTATACCGTAGGGGTGTAACTGATGCCGGGCGTGATGGCCGATCCAGGGTCAATGGGGGGTACGGCATACGACTGCGCCGGGAACTGTCCCGCACACCCCGGAATCGTCTGAGAGACGGGGTGAGGAGCAGGGGGCCATCCGAAAGCCTGGATCTGAGCTTCCTCCCAGTTGATGAATCCTTGGGCCCTCCTGATGAATTCTTCCAAAGTGGCGGCTTTGCTGCGTTGCATGTCATCCCAAAGGGGGGACTCGGCCCGGATCCTGGACTGCAGTGCCATCAGGCGTTGTCCTTAGTAAAGCGCTGGATGTAGGCTCTCAATGTCTCCGCGGGTAGTTGCTTAATATTGGCGAGGGCGTTGATTTGCATGTCCATTCTCATGGCGGCCACGAACTGCTTCCGAAACGCTGACTGCAGCCCGGACCAGGATTGGATGGACCCCGGTTTAAGCCTTTTCCACCAATCTTCGGCGGGGCCGCCCAAAGTGATGGAGAAGCAGACGCACTTGCTGTCGTCGCTGACGTGAGCCACTGTCATGAGTCGGTTGTACCAGGACAGATGATCCCTAGGATCGGTATTTCCAGTATAAGCGGTGAGGCTCGGCATCTTGAACCCCTTGGGCAGTACGGCGTCCAGGATGTGCCTTGCGCAAGGCTCTTTATCCTCTTCGTCGGAGTCAGTGTCCGCGCCTTCCTGCTTGCGGACCAGGCAATCAGTGACCTTTTTTAATGCGGCCATCTGCTCCATGAGCAGCTTGGCCGTGCTATCCTCCAGGGGGATTCTCTCGTTCCTCCTGTCGTTGATGTCGTTCCTGAGGTCGCCGTCTCGAGGGAGGATTTTTCCTGGCGGGCCTGCTCTTTCCAAGCGTTTAGTCCATCACATAAATCTATCCGGGAAGTGTCGTCCCCTGAACTTAGAGCGTGACGATCCTCGCGGCGAGGCCTTATTGACCGATGCACTTGGGTGCAAAGACCTTTCCCGTCCG
This sequence comes from Humulus lupulus, assembly GCF_963169125.1. Lineage (NCBI taxonomy): Eukaryota > Viridiplantae > Streptophyta > Magnoliopsida > Rosales > Cannabaceae > Humulus > Humulus lupulus. The sequence goes on along the minus strand of NC_084795.1, from coordinate 275,643,147 downwards.
TTTGGCCCTGGGGCGTGTCGGGGCTGTCCATTCCGTGGCCGCATCCCCTGCAGATCGATTGGGTGGCCTCGTCTTGGGACGGGGCGCACCTTCTCTTTCCTAGGTAACGGCCGTGAACGTGCCCCGGCTTTTTCGACGGGGGTGGTCTTCTCTCGGGTCTTTCGTTGTTCCTTGTCCGGGACTCCCTGAGTCGGCTCGGAGAAAGGCTCTGGGTGACGGACTGGGCTGGCACCCCTGGGGGCCCCAGCCTGCTCTTGGGGAGCGGGTTGCTGTGTTTCTAGAAGCGGGCCAGCTGCAGGGTTGGCTGCCGGACCCTGCGCGACCATGAGCGCCTGCAGGGCTTGGAGAGACTCTTGCATCCGGCGATACGCCTCTGCCTGCTCAGCGATCCCGGTTTCCTGATCCAGGACTTGCTGCCTTAGTCTAGTCACCTCCAAATCCTGCTGATCGTCACGGGGGGTCCTGGGATCCGCAGCTTCGTCATGGTTCTCCTCATTTTCCTCCTCATAGTACTCTTCCTCGTTTTCCACTTCGTACTCTGTCCCACCCTCGTAGTCTTGCGACTCATCTTGGTGAGATGTCTGAGGAGGCACGTCTTCAGGCAGGTCCTGAGGAATATGCTGAGAAGGCAGCGGGTCTCCGTTGTCTTGCTCGGGATTTGTAGGGTCGAAGGTGGTGTGTCGTGTGTTCACCATCGTAGTAAAGGCTTGACGTTAGCACTAGCTTCCTTCAGCTCTCAATGAAAGCACCAAACTGTTAATCGAGATTTTCGGAAACTCTATTAATGAATAATATTTATTGACGATAATAATGAAAATAGAAGATTGGCACGGGGTTTTTACGTGGTTGGGGCGTTAACTAGCCTTAGTCCACGAGTCTATATTATTAGAGCTTGAAGAAGCTTCTACAATGGAGTTTTCTCTCAATATCTTGACAGAGTTTCTGTCTTCTTCCTGAATCGGAGAGAGAGGTTTACACTGCTCTGTAGCTTATATTTATAAACTGATGGGAATACCGAGTCTGGATCGGATCAGACCCAGGCCCATCGGGGAAACGGATACAAACGACCTTTCTAATGGAGGCCCAATACAAAAAGATACAAAAAATACGAAGTTCAAGCCAGCTAGGGCCCAAATAGGTTGACCTCAGAACTATGTCTCGCCCGACAAAATGGCGCTTTGGGTCTGATCACTTCGAGTCACGAGGCAGATTTAGGAGACTAGACCAGTCAGAGTACTTGGCTACGCAGTCCTGACACATCAGCGTGCAATCCCGAGGTGACCTTTTCTGCAAGCGAAAAGGGGGGACAACGCCCACGCGGAATGAGGCGGCTTCAGGGTCCTGGACGCTTGGCCCCTTCGACTGGGGGTGAGGTGATCCAGGTCCGTTTACCGTTGTCCCGCTCCATTTACCGCAGGCCCGGACCGTATCAGGGTCCGGGACAAGGACGCGTAGGCTGCGATGGTCCGAGCGCTCTGGGCATCGCCCGGACTATCCTCACTGAGGACGGACCTGGAGGGACGTCCCGGACCCCTCCAATGGGCCCAGTCTTGAGTCCCCGGTCCGTACTCGTCCCCTTGGGCACTCTCCATACCAAGAGACCTTGGGCCGGGCCCACCTGCTGAGCTGGCCCTCTGACAGCGGGCCAAGACAAAGGCCCAGAGCCCATGCAGGAAATGGGGATAACACAAATATTACCTAATTGATTGAGAAGCATGATATTAGGGTATGTATTTAAAACTTGCCATTTCAAAATATTTTCTCTTTTTGGTTTATTTCAAAAAAATTCTGAACATATGCCATAAAGCACCTGTTATATACATTTCCTAAAACAATGCACATTTTCCCAAATTCAAAGTCAAAACCCCAAACTTCTTCTTCTCTCCATTCCCAACCAAAAACTCATACACTCAAACTCATTTCTATTCTTCATCTTCCAAACATATGGTCTCAACGAGGAGCGTCGATAATACTCTTTCCATAGACTTGCTGGAGAAGGAAGAAGAGATGGATGTTGAGTCTGTACCCGTGGAGACTCGCCGGTGATATTCTTTAACGTGACTGTTTGTTTATTTTTATAAACTGAATAGTATATTTTTATTTTAAATTTAATATATTGGTTATTATTAGTAGCAATTTTGTTTATTTTTATGTTTATGCTCATGATGTCATTTTTAATTTTTTGGATTGTTTTGTATGTTAATTTTTTTTTTCCTTTTTTATAAATATAAAGTTATGTTTATATTTATTCTTATGAATATTTCTTGCTATTAATATACAACTAAGTTTATGTTTATTTTTTGGAAAACATTGTTTATTTTGTCAATGTTGAATGAATATATTGTATTTTAAATAGATTTGTTTATTTTTTAATTGTTATTTTTTGTTTTAAATTGGTAGATGTGGTAAATATACACAATTGTCATATTTGTGTATTATGTTTTAATAAAATAAATAGTACCGTATATGTTAGACAATAACACTATTGTTAAACACCGTTTTCATTTATTTTTTTATCATGGTATAGTAAAATAAACAAAAATATTTTAGTTAGACGGGTAGATTATAATTATACATAGTAATTTTTTTAAAAATCTTTATCAATAAAATAATACATTAAAATAGCATGTTATAGTTATATAAACGTTTTGTTAATTTATTGTTCAATGTGTACTTTTATAATAAATATTTTTATGTTTATTTTTTTCACTATATTAATTTATCAGATTAAACAATTTTATTTAGATAATTTATAGTAGTTTTTCTGAAGATGATTATTCAAATATTTCATGAATTGCCGCCAGTTAATTGTGATATCTCATTTAATTGAAATAATAATTTGAATATTATATAATTACTATTTGATTTATTAATTGAATTCATATAATATTAAATATGAGAAGATTGTCTGGAACTGTTAGCTTGATTATAGGATGAGTTGGTCTGAAGAAAATGCAGGAGAAAGGTGAAGAATTTTGGGTTTGTAGAGGAGGGCCGCGGCCCGTGTGCGCGCGCGGCCATGGGAGGCCGAGAAGATAGAGGCGCGCCGCGATGCTTGGTGATGCGTGCCGCGGCCCGTGTGGGTGACAATGAGGTGCTAGCCTCTGTTTCGAGGCTAGTCGCGGCGCTTGTGGGTAGGGCCGCGACTCTTAGTGCCAGTTTGTGTTTTTAAGGGTGTTTAGGCTTGGGAACTCAATGGTTAAGGCTCGGGATGGATTTTATCATCCGGATTGATAGAATTCAAGGTCCCGGAGGTTAGAGATATGGCTCAAAGCTATTTAATGGATGGATATTGTTAATGTGTTGTAACTAGGGTTTCGGCGAGGCTCAAGTTAGAGGACTGTGCTCGGGCATCGGTGTTTGGAAAGCTCGGGACTCAGATAAGAAAACCCTTGTTCCCATAGAGCTTGTATGCAGGGCTGAGTCCAATGTGTTTGACTTGCAAGGCGTAACCCTTTGATCGAATTTGCTAGTGTTCTGTATTTGTTTATTATGCTATGAATGCAATCATGTGAATGATTGGCAAGAGCTGGGAACGGTGTAGACCGAGGTCGGCAGGGACCGGGAACGGCAAAGGGCCGGGAACGGTGTTAGGCACGTTGAGTGCAAGGCCGGGTACGGCAAGGGGCCAGGAATAGCGTTGTGAACGTGGAGTGCGAGTTGCCAGGGCGAGTCCCTAAAGGATACCTGGGATATCCTCACGGTGAGAACCGCGAACCCAGGGCCTGGTAAAGCACCTGGGACGGCTTGGCCGTATGTGTTTAGCCTATTGATGGCCTGTTTATATGCTTGGTGTATGCTTTGCATATGTTATCTGTCTGTGGGTTTTCTTGCTGAGCTTCGGCTCACAGATGCTCTGTGGTGTAGGTAAGGGCAAGGGTAAAGTCAACCAATCATGAGTATGGCGAGCGTGAAGCGGCGTGTACATGTTTGGTCAGCCTGACTGCCACAGTCAGTGGATTTTGGGAGATGATTGTAAATAAACCTAGATTTTGTCGTTTAGTCGACTTGGTTCAATTTATATGTTGTAAATATTTCTAGACTGTATTTTGGGATCCCAAGTGTTAAAATTTTATGATTTTCAATGTGATGGATTTATTTCTAAAGTTTCTACTCTGTTTATGGCTTAATAACATTATTTGACCTGAAACCTCGATTAGCGAGTTGAATGCACGTTTTAAAACTCACTTAGTAATGTCTTTAAGGAAGTAGGGTGTTACAACTTGGTATCAGAGCGAGCCAAGGTTATTGGTTCTGGAGATTGACTGAACATGTACGCTCGTTGTCAGTGACAAGTTCGACTCAGGGTTGGTTGGTATTGATTGAATTATATGCTTGAATATGAATTTAACTGCCCTGTTTGCCTGCTTATTTTATTTAGAGCATGATGAATGAGCTAACATATGCATGATGCCAGGGCATGGCCCGTTGTGTGTTATATGCTATATGAGTTACTGTTTGTGGATGGCTAATGTGTTTGGAAGGTGGTTTTGGATGTTGTTATCATGCCTGATGAGTGGCGTCATTGGTTGCAGGCATATTTGTTGAGATGCCTCGACAATCAGCTAGACTCCGCGGCAGTAGGGCCGAGGATGATAACCAGGGTCAGGACCCTCCACCTGCCCCACAAAATTGGCAAGAGATGTTTGCCGAGATGGAAGCGAGACTGCAGCAAACAGAGGAAGAGCTAGGACAATTGAGGCAGCAGGCCTCACCTCAGATGTAACGCCCTAACTCCAGGGACTGTTACGGTGTGTCTTGTAAACAGTGCTAAACGCGCTAATTGAGTCATTTGGCCAAAATGGTGTAACTAAGTATGATTAGCGGTTTAGGGGTTAAATTTTTTGGTTAAGATATAACGTTTCACTAGAACGTTTGTTATATACATTGGGATCCCAAAAATATAATTTAGAGGTCTATTACAAGAAAATATTTACAACAGGTCTATCTAAGCAGCGAAACAGGGTTAAACCCTAGTTCCTCTTCAAACCTCGGTCGTGGTGATTGAGCAGCTGCATATGTATACATCGCCACCTAAGCTCTCCAACTCAAGGATGGTCCAGCTTTCTTTTTCCTTTACTTGCACCACATAACACCCGTGAGCCGAAGCCCAGCAAGAAAACCCAATATGCTCATGAACAGTAATAACATGTCATCAAATTATAAGGCACACGCCTAGCAGATATAGCCCTAGCCAAGCAGTCAACAAATCCACGTAATGATGGGTATCCAGGATAAAGAATCCTGCCCTCCTGAATGGACGACTATCAAGTCAATCTCAATCAGATAAATGATTTAACACTGGTGGTTCCGGTAACCATACTGGGCTGATAGCCCTAAATAAAAGATAGATGACTGATAGGTCCATCTCAGCCAGATGACTGATAAGTCTATCTCGGTCAGATGACTGATAATTCCATCCCGGTCAGATTACTGATAAGTCCATCCCGGTCAGATGACTGATAAGTCCATCTCGGTCAGATGACTGATAAGTCCATCTTGGTCAGATGACTAATAAGTCCATCTCGGTCAGATGACTGATAAGTCCATCTCAGAGGTCCCATACCCTCCTAGCCATGTGACAAGCAGTCACCTAGGCCTTAGGCCCTGGCTCTGAATAACTAGTCAAAGACTAGACAATCGCTTATAATTTTCATCGACCTTCAGGTCGGTCCAGCATTAATACTCCATATGAGTCATTCAACACTGATATCGATTAGATCTAATCTTCATTTGGCTCGGCGTTCATGGCGCTATGCCATTTCTGACTCTTAGGTCAGTATCCCTAACTAGTCAGTACATATACAAGTAAGCAATGCCACCAAACATATAACATATGTCAAATATCCAAATACAAGGCATTCAACATGCTTACTTAACAAATACTAGCACAATTAGGATCATGCATAAACACGGAGGCTCAAGCTCTGAACATTCTCATATTCAATAATCATAGCATGCCCTAATCACATGTTTCTCGTGCATCATATGCATCATATTTAACCACTTGACATGCCTCAACAATAATCCTGCATGCCACATTTAATACTCCAACATGCATCAATAATAACCATGCATGTCACATATACACAAGGTGCAGTTTTCTTACCTTTGGTCCAAGCACAGGTTACCAATAAACGAGCCACAAGCACGATCCTTACTCCAAGCCTCTAGTGATAACCTAGTCACAACCACAAATGGTGATCCAATGAGTTCAAGTTCTAAAACCAATCCCGGAACCAAGACCTAGCCTCCGAGACATCAAACCCCACTAATCGGGGTAGTAGGAATGATCGCGAGGCCTAAGGTTTGAATTCCCATGACTAAAAACCCATTTTGGTCACTTTTCCTCTTTTGAGCCGCGACCCCAACCATTAGAGCCGCAGCCCCACTCAAGTCAGGCCCAAAAATCCTCTCTGACAGCAATTAGAGCCTCAGCTCTACCCAATAGAGCCGTAGCTCAAATAGCCCATCAGCACCAAACCATCAGCTTCTTCAAGCTTGAGCCGCAGCGCCCAAGAACAGAGCCGCGACTCAACCTCGAACCCAGCCAAAAATCCTCCATTTTTTCATCTAAAAACCTTTCAAAGACATATCCAAACATCTCCAAACTCAAAAATCAAAGTTCCCAAACATCCCCATGATCTAAAACCCACAAAACTCAATTCTCAAATCACCCAAAAACACATCAAAACACAAAATCCAATTCAAGCTTAAAACCTTTAAAAACTTAGAACTTAAAACTTGAATTACCTCCGATTGAGTTGTTTCCCAACTAAATCCTTTGGATAATAAGCTTCTAATCTTCCCTAGGATCGCTATACCTCGATTCTCGCTTGAATCCGAGTCCTAGAACTCAAGTTACCTTAAAAAATGAGATCGGGAGACGAAAATGGAACTTTGAGGGAGAGAGAACGTACAGAACGTTCTTTTATTCTTTTAAAAGGTTACTTCAAGCTTAAGTAGCCTCAACCAAATCCTAACACTCGGGGTCCCAAAAACACCCCCGGGGACAAAATAGTCAAAACCTCCAGAATTTCCCCCTGATCTTACTAACTCCCAATTTATCACCAGATATTAATTCTCAATACCCAATAACCCGGTAATGCTCTAAATACCCCTTGACTCACTCCGAGTCAAGAATAAATCCCGTTGTGACTTCCCACTAGTTTATCTCTTAGGATCGTCTTGTGCTGGGTAACCCTGGCATAACCAAATAATAATAAGGCACCACACACATATCACATATATGCCAAATATGCCCGAAATGGCCAAAATATGAAACTCACCCAATTACTCATAAATGGGTTTACATGCATATTTAATACACCTAAACATGCATATTATCATTTAATAACACAATAAAGCAATTATGGCCCTCCCGGCCTCCTAATCAAGGTCCTAAACCTTATTAGGAAATTTGGGGCATTACATCAGGTAACTGGGCTTCCAGTTCAGCAGGTTGTGGCGCTAGTGCCAGTTCAGTCTACTATGGAAAAGAAATGGGAACCTTTGTATGAGAGGTTCAGGAAACAACATCCTCCCACCTTTGTGGGTGGACCAGACCCACTGTAGGCAGAGCAGTGGATGAATATGATCTCATCAATTCTGGATTTTATGAGGGTTCAGGGAAATGAAAGGGTAGCTTGTACCAGCTACATGTTTTGAGAGGATGGCCCCATCTGGTGGGACATGGTAGTTGAGAGAAGGGAAGTATCAATTATGACCTGGGAGGAGTTCAGAAACTTATTTAATGAGAAGTATTACAGTGTGGTAGTTCGAGCTGCGAAGGTTGATGAGTTTATCAACCTGAATCAGAATCGATTGACAGTGACAGAGTATGCTATAAAGTTTGACAGATTGGCGAAGTTTGCGCTGGATCTAATGTCGACTGATGCGGCAAGGAGGGACAGGTTTATGCGGGGGTTGAATGTTATGATCGTCCACGATGTGAATATTACCACTACTTATGCACATGTAGTGGATAAGGCCCTTACAGCTGAGAGGGCCGAAGATCAGATTTGGAAGGAAAGCACTGTTACGCACGATGCCAGGAGGACAGTGCCTCCTTTTGTTGGATCCAGTCGGGGTGGTGGCTCTAGTGAGCAGAAGAGGAAGGCCCCAGATTCCTTTGTTCCTCCCAGTTCAGATAGGAGGGCACGGGGTGCCTTTGCAGGCTGCCAGGGTGGAGGTGACAACTGGAGGAGCTTTCCAGTGTGTCCGCGGTGCAGGCGACGTCACCGGGGTGAGTGCAAGATCAGGGTCTGCTTTGTTTGTGGGAGTACCAGTCATCTGAAGAGGGATTGCCCTCAAGTCAAGAAGGAGGAGCAGAAGCAGAGTGACAGTCTTGCTCCTGCTAGGGTATTTACGTTGACACAGACTGAGGCGGAGGCTAGTCCCTCAGTTGTGACAGGTCAGATCTCTAGTGCTGGTTCTTTGTATACTGCATTGTTTAATTCAGGGGCTACCCATTCATTTGTATATGCTAGAGTGATAAATCAGCTTTGTAGACCTAGTGGTGTGTATGCTAGGGGATTTCAGACTTTGTTGCCAACATGAGAATTGGTAGTCTCTAGGAAATGGATTAGAGCATTGCCAGTAGAGGTAGATGGTAGGGAACTGCCTATTGATTTGATTGAGTTGGAGAAGGATGACTTTGATATGATTCTAGGGATGGATTGGTTATCAAAGTATGGGGCAACGATTGACTGCAAGCGCATAATGGTGACTTTTGAACCAGAAGGGGAGGTACCCTTTGTGTTTGTGGGGACAGTTAGTGGACCACAAGTACCAATGATTTCAGCATTGAGGGCTAGAGACCTGCTGCAGGAGGGTTGCATGGGATTCCTAGCGAGCGTTGTGGATACCTCTAGGGCGGTGTTGGTTGGACCGGGTGAGACTAGATTGGTGTGTGAGTTTCCGGATTTGTTTCCAGCAGATTTGCCAGGGTTACCGCCGCAGCGGGAGATTGACTTTGTTATAGAGTTGGTACCAGGAGCGGAGCCAGTATCTAGGACACCTTATAGAATGGCTCCAGCAGAGTTGAAGGAGTTGAAGATTCAGTTGCAAGAGTTACTTGATTTGGGGTTTATCAGACCGAGTTTCTCTCCATGGGGTGCTCCAGTATTGTTCGTTAAGAAGAAAGATGGATCCCTTAGGATGTGTATTGATTACAGGGAGCTAAACAAGTTAACCATTAAGAACAAGTATCCACTGCCTAGGATCGATGATTTTTTTGATCAACTACAGGGAAGAACAATGTTTTCTAAGATAGATCTCCGATCAGGTTACCATCAGTTAAGGATTAAAGAGGAGGACATACCAAAGATCGCTTTCTGAACGAGGTATGGACACTATGAATTCTTGGTTATGTCCTTTGGATTAACCAATGCCCCAGCAGCCTTCATGGACATGATGAATAGGGTTTTCAGGGATTACCTGGATAAGTTTGTGATTGTGTTCATCGATGACATCTTGGTGTACTCTCAGTCAGAGGCAGAGCACGAGCAACATCTGTGATTGGTTCTGTAACGGTTGAGGGAGCATAAGTTATATGCTAAGTTCAGTAAGTGTGAGTTCTGGTTACCACAAGTTACATTTCTGGGCCATATTGTTAGTAAGGAGGGGATTTTGGTTGACCTGAGTAAGATTGAGGCGGTCAGAGATTGGCCTAAATCGAGCAATGTTCCTGAAGTAAGAAGTTTCTTAGGCTTGGCGGGGTACTATCGGCGGTTTGTTCAGGGGTTCTCTAGAATAGCTACGCCATTGACAGAACTGACAAAGAAGAAGACAAGGTATGTCTGGAAGGACAGATGTGAGAATAGTTTCAAGGAATTGAAGCGGCGACTGATCTCCGCCCCAGTGTTAAGCTTGCCAACAGAGAATGAAAAGTTTGTGGTTTACTGCGATGCATCCAGACAGGGTTTGGGATGCGTGTTGATGCAAGCTGGTAAAGTGATAGCCTATGCATCAAGACAGCTAAAGGAGTATGAGCAGAGATATCCCACACATGATTTGGAGTTGGCAGCGGTGGTGTTTGCGCTTAAGATTTGGAGGCATTATCTTTATGGTGAAAAGTTCGAGATATACACCGACCATAAGAGCCTGAAGTATTTCTTTACTTAGAAGGATCTAAATATGCGCCAGAGGCGATGGTTGGAGTTGGTTAAGGATTATGACTGTGATATCCTATACCATCCTGGGAAGGCTAATGTGGTGTCTGATGCATTGAGTCGGAAAGGCCCAGGACAATTGTTTGGCTCGAGATGCATATCCGATAAGTTAGCTGTGGAGATGACTAGAGCAGGTATAGAGTTGGTGGTTGGTCGGTTAGCCAACTTCACTCTTCAGTCTACACTCATTGAGAGGATCAAGGAAGCGCAGGGGAAAGATTCCCAATTGAGAGGTCACAAAGAGAGTGTCTTAGTCAGAGCGACTAAGGACTTTTCCATATCAGAGATGGGATTACTGAAGTACAAAGGTCGAATCTGCGTTCTGATGGATTCTAATATCCGACGAGAGATCTTAGATGAACCGTATACCACTCCCTATTCTTTGCACCCGGGTACGACGAAGATGTACCAGGACTTAAGAACTCTGTATTGGTGGTTGGGCATGAAGAGGGATGTGGTGGATTATGTGGCCAAGTGCTTAACTTGTCAGCAGGTCAAGGCTGAACATTAGAGGCCATCGCGGTTGCTGCAGCCTCTAGGGATCCCAGAATGGAAGTGGGAAGATATCACTATGGACTTTGTGGTTGGTTTACCGAGGACTGTGGGTCAGCATGACTCGGCGTGGGTGATTGTGGATATGTATACCATGTCCGCCAACTTTTTGCCTGTTAGGATAACTTATACTTTGGAGCAGTATGATGAATTGTATGTGAAGGAGATTGTACGACTTCATGGGGCTCCGAGGTCGATAGTATCCGACAGAGACCCCACCTTTACTTCCACGTTTTGGGAGAGTCTGCAGAAGGCTATGGGCACGCAGTTACGGTTTAGTACCGCTTATCATCCTCAGACAGATGGACAGTTTGAGAGGACGATTCAGATACTGGAGGATATGTTGTGAGCCTGTGTGCTAGATTTTGGGGATCATGGAGTAAATATCTTCCTTTGATTGAGTTCTCATACAACAACAGTTATTAGGCGACTATCGGAGTGGCTCCGTACGAGATGTTATATGGGAGGAAGTGCAGATCACTTATCCATTGGGATGAGACAGGTGAGAGAAGATATTTGGGTCCTGAAATGGTTCAGAGAACCAATGAGGCAATTAAGAAGATTAGAGCGCGAATGCTCGCCTCCCAGAGTTGTCAGAAGAGTTATTCAGACCTGAAACACAAGGGCGTGGAATTTCAGGTTGGTGATCATGTGTTTCTTAGGGTTTCACCTTTGAGGGGAGTGAAACGGTTTGGTGTTCGGGGCAAGTTGAGCCCTAGGTTTGTTGGCCCCTTCGAGATTTTGGAACGGGTTGGATAGGTAGCGTACATGTTAGCGATGCCTCCAGCTTTATCAGGGATTCATGATGTTTTCCTTGTGTCCATGCTCTGGAAGTATGTGTCAGATTCGACGCACGTTCTAAGTTTTGAGAATCTGGTGCTTGATCAGGATTTGTCCTATGAGGAGAAACCGGTTCAGGTTCTTGACCAGAAAGATAAAGTCTTGCGGAGCAAGACCATCGCCTTGGTGAAAGTGTTGTTGAGAAAAAGCAAGGTTGAGGAGGCGACGTGGGAACTTGAGTCAGAGATGAGGGAGCAGTATCCCGAGTTGTTCAGGTAATTTCGAGGACGAAATTTCTGTAAGGAGGGGATAGTTGTAACGACCCGAATTCGTTAATAGGGCTTAGGGCCTTGATTAGCGTGCCCAGAGGGCAATAAATGAGTTAATATGTTAATATGTGAATTTATGTGAATATATGATAATGATGCATGTTTAGTTGAGTTAAATGTGCATGTGGGCCCCGTTTGGATAGTAGATGTATAACTGTGATAAATGCGATATGTATGTGATTTATCTGTGTAGCACGGCCTAAGACAGTCCTGGGGAGCGGTTAGCCTAAAAGTCACAACAGGGTTGAGAATCCGACTCGGGGTGAGTCGAGGGGTAATTAGGGCATTAGTTATTGTATGGGGTTATCGGGTTATGGAAATAAATATCTGGAGATATATTTGAGGTTAGAATGTCTAGGAGGGAATATTGGGGAAATTTACCATTTTGCCATCGGGGACGTTTTGGTACCCCGAGCCTTGAGGTAACCACATAGACTAAGTTAAATAAAACAAAGGGAAGAACCATTTAGAGGCTTGTAGAAACCGACACCCACTTTCCTTTCCAGCTGAAGATAGCTCTCATCTCCTTCTCTCTTTCACTCTCTAAGATAAACTCAAGGAAAATTCTGGAGGAGGCTAGTTAAAATAAGGAATTGGGCTGGAAAATCTTAGAAGCTAAAAGCTTGAGGATTAAGGATCAAACTCAGAGACTAAACTCAGCAAAGGTAAGCTCTAACCATTGGAATTAAGCTTGAATTTCTGCTGTGCTTTTAGGATATGCATGTAATTGGAATTTGATCTGTTCTTGGGTATTTTAGTTGAGTTTTGGAGCAGGTTTTGATGGGTTTTGATGTTGAAATTGGGCTAGAATATTGGTGTTGATTTTCTGGAACTGTTAGCTTGATTATAGGATGAGTTGGTCTGAAGAAAATGCAGGAGAAAGGTGAAGAATTCTGGGTTTCGAGAGCGCGCCGTGACCCGTGTGGGTGACAGTGAGGTGCTAGCCTCTGTTTCGAGGCTAGCCGCGGCGCTTGTGGGTAGGGCCGTGGCTCTTAGTGCCAGTTTGTGTGTTTTAAGGGTGTTTAGGCTTGGGAACTCAATGGTTAAGGCTCGGAATGGATTTTATCACGCGGATTGATAGAATTCAAGGTCCCGGAGGTTAGAGATACGTCTCAAAGCTATTTAATGGACTAGAACTTGATGGATGGATATTGTTAATGTTTTGTGACTAGGGTTTCAGCGAGGCTCAAGTTAGAGGACTGTGCTCGGGGCATCGGTGTTCGGAAAGATCAAGACTCTGGTAAGAAAACCCTTGTTCCCATAGAGCTTGTATGCTGGGCTAAGCCCAATGTGTTTGACTTGCAAGGCGTAACCCTTTGATTGAATTTGCTAGTGTTTTGTACTTGTTTATTATGCTATGAATGCAATCATGTGAATGATCGGCAAGAGCCAGGAACAGTGTAGACCGAGGTCGGCAGGGACCGGGAATGGGAACGGCATTAGGCACGTTGAGTGCAAGGCCAGGTATGGCAAGGGGCCAGGAACAGCGTTGTGCACATGGAGTGCGAGTTGCCAGGGCGAGTCCCTAAAGGATACCTGGGATATCCTCACGGTGAGAACCGCGAACCCAAGGCCTGGTAAAGCGCCTGGGACAGCTTGGCCGTATGTGTTTAGCCTATTGATGGCCTGTTTATATGCTTGGTGTATGTTTTGCATATGTTATCTGTCTGTGGGTTTTCTAGCTGAGCTTCGGCTCACAGATGCTCTGTGGTGCAGGTAAGGGCAAGGGTAAAGTCAACCAATCATGAGTATGGCGAGCGTGAAGCGGCATGTACATGTTTGGTCAGCCTGACTGCCACAGTCAGTGGATTTTGGGAGATGATTGTAAATAAACCTAGATTTTGTCGTTTAGTCGACTTGGTTCAATTTATATGTTGTAAATATTTCTAGACTGTATTTTGGGATCCCAAGTGTTAAACTTTTATGATTTTCAATGTGATGGATTTATTTCTAAAGTTTCTACTCTGTTTATGGCTTAATTACACTATTTGACCTGAAACCTTGATTATCGAGTTGAATGCACGTTTTAAAACTCACTTAGTAATGACTCTAAGAAAGTAGGGCGTTACACATAGTATACAAATAATGAATCTATACCTTCTCGTAATAGATTGAATAATGGTTCTCTTAAGGGTTTACTTTTGGGACTGAAAGTTTATTGAACTCAAATTCATAATTTAGTTATGAATTAACCTTCACTAGTAAAGTCAATAGTACTTAAGGAAGCAAGATATAATTAAAAGGGTAAAACGGTAATTTCATTTCTGGTTAATTATGAACCATTATTAGAGGGTTAATTTGTATGTAATGATTATATCAATGGACGCTTTATTGTTATAAAGTACTCAGTAAATGAAATCCTATAATTACAAGAGTGCAGTCTCATCTTTATAGTAGAGTAATCATGAGATTAATAAATTAAGATTATTTAATTAAAGAGTTTAATTAATAATCACAAATTTATTGGAGTTTGGAATTATAGGTCCATAGGTCCCCACAACAATTCTATCAATACTATTCAAGACAAGAGTTGATATAAAAGGTAAAATTGTGAAAAGACATATTTAAGAAGAAATATGTTCTTCGAGCCAAATAAGAAATTATGTGATAATAGTGATTAATTAATTAATTAGAAAATAGTTGTAATTATAAAAAATAATTAATAATTGTATAATTTTCGAAATTATATAAATAATTACTTTATTATAATTTTCAAAATTATAAAATAAATATCAAAATTTTGAAATTGATATTTAGTTAAAATTGGTTTTAATTAATTAAATATCTTTAATTGAGCGAGAGATAATAATCTGATAAGTTTAAATTGGATTTGAATTTAAAAGATTACTATTTATTTAAATAATTAATTAAATGTGATAATTAATTACAAAGATAATAGATTCAAATTTGAATTAATTATTAGGTTGTTGGATTTTATCGGATAAGGTAGTTTGAATAAATAGTTAAATTATAGTTGAGAAAATAAATATCCCTATTTTATAGGGTACTGCATGATACACACAATCTTTGGACTGTGTGTGGCGTGCAACTATAGAAATCAGGGATGGAATTTTCACTTTTATTTATTTAATTAATTAATTAATAAAAAATTCAAAAAAGTTAGTGTTGGTATTTTCATTAAAAAGATAATTAATTAATTAAAAGATAAATTGTAATTGGTTACATATTTATTTTTAAAAAAAATTAAATATTTTCTATTTAAGTTAGAGTTATCAGAAAATAAGAAGATACTGAATTTATTCGCTCCAAGAAAAGAACGATATTTTCCATCTCTCCCTGAAAAAGATACAGAACCAATCTCAAACCTATTCTCTTGATCTCATGTGTTGAGTAAATCAAGTTGAATCAGAAATATACCATCTTTTATTCTCTAAGTGCCCACACACTTCTTAAGGTGTAGAGAACATTGTGGAAGATCTTGGTGTGAGTACTTGGGAGTAGCTTGGATAGGAAGATTGTTTATTTTACGAAAAGATAGCAAGGACACTTGATAGGCATCAAGAGGTATGTTATTTATTCTTTTCTTGTTTATGATTAATGCATGTATAATAATGGATCTGCATACTTAAAAGTAGTTTAAATATGTTACAAAATTTTTGTTGTACATTGGGCCAACCCATCCTTATTCTGCTGCGTATTAGGAAACTCGTTCCTAATAGAGGCGACTTGGGAACTTGAGAAAGATATGCGGGATTGGTATTCCGAGTTATTCAGGTAATTTCGAGGATGAAATTTCTGTAAGGAAGGGATAGTTGTAGCGTCCCAAATTCGCTAATAAGGCTTAGGGCCTTGATTAGCGTGCTAGGAGGGAAATAATCGATTTAATTATGCTAAAATATGAATTCAATGATTATGTGATTAGAAGTGCATGTTTAGGGGAATTAAATATGCATGTGGGCCTCATCTGGCTATGAGGGGCATATTTGTAATTTTAGCCCCTTGATGGCATAAATGTGATATGTGTATATTGTGATTAAACCACGAGTGAGGGGTGATATATTTTTGATGCAAGATCCAAGAGGGTCCCAGGGAGTAGTTTAGTTAAATAGTCACAACAGGGTCGAATACCCGGCTCGAGAAAAGCCTAGGGGTATTTTGGAAATATAATGTGTTCGGGAATTATCGGGTAACGGGTAGTAATTTAGAAATTATTTGGTTGTGTTGGAATTAAATGGGGATTTATAGGGACACTCGAGGAATTAACGGGTATGGAAAATGATGGAATTTCCCTTGGAGGCATTAAAGGGTCTAGGATAGACATAGGGGCATTTTGGTCATTAGGCAGCTAGAAAAGGACTTAGGCAACGGAGGGGCTTTGAGAAAACACCATAATTAAGTAAAAAAAAAAAAATAGAATTCTTCCTAAGTCTCTCTTTCTCTATCTCTCACGGTTCTCCCTTCCTCTCATTGTTGCTTGGTGGCTGATGAACTTTGGGGACCTTAGGCTAAGGAAAATTGGAGTGGATTTGCTAAAGCTTGAAGATTTGCTCAGGGTGAAGATATCTGTAAGGTAGGGGTTTAAATTTGAGTTGTTTCTTCTTAATTCTGTTGGGAATTGGAAATTGCATGTGAGCTGAATTTTGGTTTGATTTTGACTATTTGGAGAGGTTATGAAGTTGTTCATGGGAGGGTTAGGATGCTTATGCTATTTGGAGAGGGAATACAGGCTTAACTGTAGGTTTAATTGGTGATTGGGGGTATGAATTTGGGGTTTAGGCTTGAGGAAAAACACAGAAAAGAGGTTGAATTTATGGGTTTGGGGGCTCGGGTCGGGGCCCTGTTCATCAGGTGCCGCGATCCGTGTGCTTGAAGAAGCTAGAGAAGCCTTTGAGTTGCCTAGGCGCACCGTGGCCCGTGTCCTCCAACAGGGAGGGCTTTGCCCTTTGACTAGTAGCGGGCCGTGACCCTAAATGGAAAAAAAAAAAGAAAAGGGAAAATGAGGTTTTTAGCTTGGGAACTTAAATGTTAAAGCTAAGGAAGAATTCTACTACTCGGTTTAGTAGAATCCAAGGACCCAGAGGCTAGATTAATATTATGACGTTATTTATTGGATTAAGGCTTGATGGATGGTTATTATGAATGCGTTGTAATTAGGTTTTCAATAAGGCTTGGATTAGGAAACTGTGCTCGGGATCGCATTGGCTTATCAGCTCGGGACATAGGTAAGAAAACGGTTGTACTCGTAGAGCAGGGCATGACCCCATTGTTTATGCTTAATATATTTATGGATATCTATGATTATTATGCTATTATATGCATGTTTGTGAGTGAACGACAAAGGCTGAGAACGGCGAAGGCCGAGAACGACAAGAAGCCGGGTACGGCAAGGGGCTGGGATAGATGTTGAGCATGCTCAGTGCAAGCCGCTTGGGTGAGACCCTTTTAGGGTGCTGTATCCACCTACTCGGTGAAGACAGCGAACCCATGGCTTGGTAAAGTGCCTGGGACAGCGTAGGCCGCTATGTATTAGCCCGTTGGCTGTTTTGCTATATACTGTTGAATGTTATGTGTTATGTTATATGTTGTGGTATCTTGCTGGGCCTCAGCCCACGCGTGCTCTATGGAGCAGGTAAGGGCAAGGGGAAGGTTGACCAACCATGAGTATGGAGAGCATGGAGCGACGGGTACATGTTCAACCTACCTGGCTGCCATGGCTAGGGTTATTTTGGGAAAAGTACTGTAATTGTAATGCCCTAATCCCCAAGGACCATGATGGTGTGCCTTTTTAAACCGTGCTAAACTCGTTAATCGAGTCAGTTGGCCATAATCGTGTAACTAAGTATGATTAGCGGTTTAGGGTAAAATTTTTTGTTAAGATAAAACATTTACTTTATACATTGGGATCCCAAAATATAATTTAAAGGTTAATTAAAACAAAATATTTAAAACCAGCTGACCTAAGCGGTAAAATAGGGTTTAACCCTAGTTTCTCTTTAAACCCTTGGCCATGGCGGTGGAGCAGTCGCATATGTACACATCGTCACCTAAGCTCTCCAACTCAAGGATGGTCCATCTTTCTTTTGCCTTTACCCGCACCACAAAGCACCCGTGAGGCGAAGCCTAGCAAGAAAACTCAATATGCTCATGAACAAGTAATAACATGTTACTAAGTCATAATAGGCATGCCAAGCAGTAATAACTCTACTCATGCATGCAAGAAGGTACAAATAAATGTTTGTGAAGTCTTGTGCTCTGAGTAGATGACTAATAAGTCATTCTTTGAACAGTTGACTAATAAGTCATTCTTTGAGCAATTGACTAATAAGTCAATCTTTAAGTAGATGACTGATAATTCAGTCCCAGTAAAATGACTGATAAGTCTATCTCGGTCAGATGATTGATAAGTCTATCTCGGTCAGATGACTGATAAGTCTATCCCGGTCAGATGATTGATAAATCCATCTCGGTAAGATGACTAATAAGTCTATCCCAGTCAGATGACTGATAAGTTCATCTCGGAGGTCCCATATGCTCCTAGCCATGTGACGTGTAGGTCACCTTAGCCTTTCTGGCTCTGGCTCTAAATAACTAGACATTAGACTAGACAAGCACTTTTAGTTTTCATCGAACCTAAGGCCGGTCTGGTATTAATGCTCATGATGAGTCATTCAATGCAGATGTCGATTAGATCTAATCTTTATCGGCTTGCATTAAACATGCTAAAACTGTCCTTGACTCATAAGTCAATGCCATATGACCAGTGCTCGGTACTACTGCCGAACTTGACTAGTAAGTCACAACTTCACAGTTAATACCGACACCATTGCCGATTCTGACCAATAAGTCAGTGCCATTCACAAGTGAGCAAGGTTTGCTAAGCATTTGATATGCAATCAATGTCCACATTTAATCACTAAACATGCATCAATAATAACCATGCACGTCACATATGGGGTGCAGTTTTCTTACCTTTGGTTCAAGCGAGAAATAACAAATGAACGACCCTTGAGAACGATTGATCCTTTGATCCTTTAGCGGTCACCTAGTCATAACCAAATATGGAATCCCATCAACAAAATAAATCATAAAAAGGTTTATAATCTAAAACCTCACTCCTTGGACCAATTCCGTGCCCCCGGGACTTCCAAACCACCCAAACGGGGTAGTGGAACCATCCCCCGAGCCCCCAAAGTCATCCCAAACCCTAAAAATATGTTTGCTGGAAAGTGAACTAGCGCTGGGGTGCTGTCCCAAAACAGAGAGAGTCGCACTCTCTGCCCTGCCTAGCGCTGGGATGCCACCTGCAGACCAGAAAATCTCTGGTTTTCTCCCCTGCGATTTCCCCTAAAAACCAATCCCAAACATCATCCAAACCTATATTTTAACCCCAAAACTTCATTCATAACACAACCTCATCAAAACCCTAGAAAACTTTCTCAAAAACTTCCATTGATTCTCAACTAATCACCTTAAATTTCTCAACTAAAAACTTATATAGAAATAGGGTATAACCAAAGATTTTCATGGTTGAATTTCTTACCTCAAGCTTAAATTAAATCCTCTTCAATGGTTGAACCAAGGTCCTAAGCCCTCGAGCCTTGCTCTCCTAGCTTGGATCCTCAAAAGGAGTTTTAAAAAAAAAACAAAGGAAGAAGAAGGATGATGATTGTGAGAGAGAAATAGGGTGATGATGATGCGATGTTTTTTTTTCTTAAGCTTTCTATAAATTTTCAATGATATATATCCTTAAGGTTAAAAGACCAAAATGCCCCTAGGTTTTTTAAAGTCCTCTTAAGGCCACCAAGGGTAAAACCATCCTTTTGCACCTATCTCCTTAATCATAATTAACACCCTCCAATTCCAGTTATTTCCTAAATTCTCAAATACCAATAAATCATATCCCATTACCCTTTAATTCTCGGTAATGTTCTAATCCTCAAATTACCTTGAGACTCACCCCGAGCTCCGAAATTAACCCCGTTATGACCAGACTGATAACTTATATTCAAAGATCACCCCATGTCGAATGGCTCGAACAAATCCACATTATAATGTGGTCTTATTTATAATTCACCAACATGCATGAAAATACACAATTACGCCCTTAACGGGCCAAATTACGAAAATGCCTTTATAATGAAATGTAGACCCATATGCATGCATTTATCATCATATAATAATATAATTCACATAAACATGCATATAATCATTTAATAACACAATAAATTAATTATGACCCTCCCGGCCTCCTAATCAAGGTCCTAACCCTTATTAGAGATTTTGGGGCATTACAACTATCCTCTCCTTACAGAAATTTCATCCTCGAGATTTATCTAAACCGCCCAGAATATAAATTCCGCACAACTGATTCCAGTTTCCCAAGTCGTCCCCTCGACCTCACTGTCTTTATAACATTGCCTTGACTTAAGATACAATTTTCTTTTCCAGAATCTTGTTCTTTCTATCTCATATTTGGATTGGCTATTCCTCACAGGATATCTTAGCCTAAATCCTTAGATTTTGATAACTCAACTCATGAGTTTCCTTTCAACCCATGTCCTCAACATGGAAATACATATTACACTGTACACTACTGATAGTGCCAAAGATAAGGCCCATCCAAAGACAACCTGACCGATCCTATCTAAGATTCAAACAGTCATCTTAATCCAGGCTTAACTTGCCTTTAATTCCTCACCCTTTCCATGGTGATACTTTATGGAAGAGAGAATCTTCTACTTGGAACTCCACGTTCCTGCTTTTCAATTCAGTAAAACTTTTCCATTTACTATGAGAAGTAAGTATTCAAGCTTCAACCTTTTTAAAATCCTCCATGCTCCCCTGAAGTACCTTAGGATCCAGATATAATATCTCATTCATCTTATATGATGTCCTTCCAATAATAATAATTGGATAACTCTCTCTCTCTCTCTCTCTTATTTACCACCAGTCTGACAGTAATAAACTGTGTATTTAGCACCTTCTGCAACCCTTCCAAAACTTGGAAGTAATAATAAGTCTTCATCTGATAAGATGGACCTTAAATTCCAATGAAGGCATACTACCTTTCCCACACAAAGATCTGAATACTGATGAGCTGTGTTACTTGTCCTTACTATTAAAAGTGGGCTCACTTTAAATATTGGTCCATAATGACCCAATTCCAATCACGCTGACCATTATCTTGGGCAGCCCCACCACGAAATCCATCGCGACGTTTCTTTATTTCTAATATGGAATACTCAAAGGCTACAATGGCCTTACTGATTTCTGATATTCTGTCTTGACTTGCTAATAGGTTAAGAACTTTGCCACGTATTCTATTCCACCCGTCTCCATCCCAGGACATCAATAAAAAGATTTCCTATCCTGTTACATTTCCATGATACCTGGATGAAGAGAATAAAAGAGTTGTATGAGATTCATCCAGAATCTCCCATATAATCTCAGTGTCCATCAAATCCCAAGTCTGATCCTTATACTATAAATACCCATACCTGACACTGCATAACCCTTAGCTAATCCAGCTAAGACACTGCCCTCAATTCTGCCATATGCGGTTCACTTAAATGTCTTTCCTTTTGATCTTCTCTGAGATAGAAATCTCAAGCATAAAACTAGCCACCTGGCCCACCAGAAACTCCACTCTAGTTCTGGTCATATCCTTTAACCAACATGATGCATATGCAATCACTTTCCCTGTCATTGAGGTGTCATAACAACCCACCAATTGATTCTGATTTGTAAGAAGAATCAGAATTCTTTCCCAAAACACACATAATATCTTCCCCGTCCAAGGAAACTCCTGCCCATAAGGTGTTCCTTGACCTTGGCAAATCTCCACAGAGAATATATCACAAGACCATCGGTCAAGACGATCACAAATCCAATTCAAATATTCTTGAATACTTTGCTCATCTGACTCATAAAAACAACTTGGCATTAACCAAATTCTCAGAACACCACCCAGCACTCTCAGTGCCCTTATTTGATAAAACATCATTTTTCTGCATATCCTTCTCCCTGATCTCTAGCTGGTAATTACCAGAGCAAAGATCCACCTTGGAGAATACCATCTTACTCAATAACTATGCCTTTAGGTTCTACAACTTTGTTGAAGCCACTCAAAACAATGCCCTAGGCCTGATTCCATCCCCTGCACCAATCCAATCACCATTCCATCATTTTTGTATAAAGGAAATCCTAGCAAATCACCTGGAAATACATCCAGAACTCATAGACTAATCCAGTCTATCCTAATTCCACTGGCATAACCTAAGTGGTATCCACCACACTAGTTAAGAGTTCCATGCATCCTCCTGCAACAGATCTCTAGCTCTAGATACAGATATCATCAGCATACAAAATCCATGCACAGTGCCAACTGCCACAAGGACTTCCCACTCTCAACTCAAGAATTATTATTCTTTCCTTGAAATTTAGCATTGCCCCACACTTGATTAACTAATCCATATCCAGGATCATACTGAAGTCAATCATAACCAACTTTACCAAAACAACTGATGAGTCCTTTCCACCATAATCTAACTCATCACAACATAATATGCAATTTGCATATCATCTCTATGCCTCTATATATGCAACAAGCAAAGAACAACATGGCACCAAACT
This sequence comes from Humulus lupulus, assembly GCF_963169125.1. NCBI lineage: Eukaryota > Viridiplantae > Streptophyta > Magnoliopsida > Rosales > Cannabaceae > Humulus > Humulus lupulus. The sequence goes on along the minus strand of NC_084795.1, from coordinate 275,620,721 downwards.
AGTCAGCACGATACAAAATGAGAATTAGAAAGCTGACCTGCCATCCCTGAGGAACCAACCTCAGTCTCAGTCTCTGATTGCCTCAAAATGAACACTCGAGCTGGAGTCAAGCTGTCCATCCTCTTTTGCTCATCCGCTCCTTGCCTTGGGCAATCCCTCATGAAATTCCCCACCATTCCACAAAAGTAACATGCCTTTGCTCGGTATTCTCCCAGATGATGTCTCTTACACTGGGCGCATTTTGGATAAGTCATCTAGATCTTTTCTTGCTCGCTCCAATAAATGGAGGTATCACTGCCTGAGCTCCTCGCTCTCTGACACTCTTCTTCTCATTTCTTATGCTCTCAACAATAAGAGCCTCCCTTACCACCTGAGCGTAGGTGGAGGTTTCATGCACTGGGGCAATTCTAACGCCCTTAGCTATCTTGGAATTCAATCCTTGGATAAACTTTTCCTTCCGAGTTACATCTGTGGATACCATGTCAAAAGAAAACTCAACCAATCCATCAAATTTGTTAACATACTCGGTTACTATTGCATTGCCCTGAATCAGGTTCATAAACTCATTCATCTTAGTAGTCTGGGCCGCATCACACTAATACCTTTCATTGAACAGCTGCCTAAATTCTTTCCAATCCATCACAAATGTATCTCGTATCTAGGATACTACTTCCCACCACGTCTGGGCATCATCCCGCAACACATAAGTAGCACAGATTACCCTATCGTGACCTACTAGTTCCATACTGTCAAGAATGGAACTGATCATGCCCATCCATTGCTCAGCTTTGAATGGATATAGGCCTCCCTTGAAGACTGGAGGGTAAAACTCCTGGAATTTTCCACAAAGATATTCCCATCTACTCTCAACCCTAGGCTGAGCTAGAACTGGTGTTACTCCTGGCATAACAAAGGAAGAGGTGTTCCCCGATAGATTCCGCTGTTGCTTCAAATGCCTAATCTCTTCCTCCTGCCTCTGCAATCTTAATTGCACATCTGTAAGCATTTGCTAGAAATTTTGAGGGGGAGATGAAGAACTCAACCCCTGGCTGAAACTCCCAGTCTCAGTATAGCCACCATCAGGCCTCATTATCTGCCTTGGATACATACCTGTTGGTTGAATCTGCAGTCAATAACTTGACCCATTAAATATGATGAGCATATCAAGAGTTTTCCCCATGGGATCAATCTTACCACACTACAATCACAAACTACTGCAGTGCTAAAAACATGCCCATGGCATTCATACATCATTCACAATCCTTGCTCTCAACATTCACACCATGCCTTCAACTCCAGCATGAAGATATCACATTTATATAATCACAGAGCAGGTAATCATATAATCACATTCATATATATATATACATTCATGGGTCATGTAATCATTTAGTCAAGAGCCAGGCTTGATTAGAATCTCATTGTAACGACCCAAAATCGCTAATAAGGCTTAAGAGCCTTAATTAGTGTGCTAGGAGGGCATTAGTGGAATAATTGTGATTAAATGAGTAATTATATGTTTATTAAAGTTTATATGATAGTTGATGGTATTATGTGGTAATGTGATATGAAATAAATATGTGATATATGTGAGAACCACATTATTATGTGGACAGGTTCGCTGAGCACGACTCAAGACGATTCTAGGGTCAGATAGCGGGAAAAGTCACAACGGGGCTTAAGATATGACTTTGGATAAGTCGGGGGTACTTTTAGATAGCGGGTAGTGATTTGGACTATCGAGATATGAAAATAAATATATGGAGATATATTTGAGGTTAGGATGTCTAGGCGGGAATATTGGGGGATTTTACCATTTTGGCCTCGGGGATGGTTCCGGCACCCCGAGCCTCGGGATTAACTTAACAGGTAAGTTAGACAAAAGGAAACTTTTAGAAGAAAAACACAAACCGACTAAACACTCTTGTCTCAACTCTCTCTCACGCTCAAGGGAAAACAAAGGAAAGAAAACACAAAAAACAGGGGAACAAGCTGGAATTTCTGAGATTGGTGGTGAGAATTAGGAGGTTTAGCTCAGAAGTAAATCAAGAACTAAAATAGGGTTTAAGGTAAGCATCTGATCTTCTTTTATGTGGTTGAATTTTGAGTTCTAGCTGGGTTTTGGTTAAGTGTTGAAACAAATATGATTTTGATGTTCTAAGGCAGAATTAAGAAGGAAATTTGGGAACTTAGCTTGGCTATGGCTTGGTGAAGTGATTCAACAGCAAAGGTAAGCTTCGACTCATGGTTTAGAGGTCTTAAATTGGGTTTGAATGGCTAGTTTGAGTAGTTTTAACTCTAGAGTTTCAGAAATTGAAAAGAGAGGATTAGTGTGTGCTAGGCTGTGTTTTCTATGGAATTATGTTGTTTAGATCATGCTAAAGGAGTTGGGATTAATTGGTTAGAAGTTGGGGAACTTTGGGATGGTTTTAGGTGAGGTTTCAGACTTAGAAATGGTGTAAATTCTGGGTTCGAAGGGGAGGGCCGCGTCTATGTTCTAGAGCACTGCGGCCCTAGCATGCAAAAGAGCCAAGAAGGCTCGGCCAAGGGAGAGCGCCGCGGCACCCAAGGCAAGGGCCACGACGCGTGTGTGGTTCAGCAATGGTGTTGGTTCTGTTTTGGGGAAGGGCCGCAGCTAGGCTTCAGGGGCCGCATCCCTTGGTTGCACGCATGAGTTTTTGAGGGTTTTAAGCACAGGAAGGTGGTCTAGTGGGCTCGGGTTTGGTTTCACCACCGTGCTTTGTGGAATTTGGAATCCCGGGAGTTAGTTTTGTAATTGGAAACCTATATTGGAGTATTAATGGAACCCTATACTTTGGTTGTGACTAGGTGATAAAGACTTAGGCTCGGGAACAGATCGTGCTTGAGAGACATTGCTCGTAACTTAATAACTGCACAGACTAAAGGTAAGAAAACTGCACCTGGTTGAATATATGTGACGGGACTAAGGGCTCCCTATTGTAAATGCTTGAAAAGATGGTATTATGCCATGCAAGCCATATGGTGAACCAACAGCCTAAGGGTGCCAAGGGTTACACCGGCGCACAGGGCGCGGCTCGGCCACTGGTAGCTGAGGACAGCTTATTATGCACTGAGCTCGGTTTAAGCGGGCCGGAGTCAGTGGGTTAAACAGAGGGTGCGGCCTAAGTCGTCGGCCCTGAATATTATGTGAAATGAGTATTATATGTGGTAGAATGTATCTTGAATTGGATTGTATATGTGCTGAATACCTGTTGAGGATTATCCGATGGGAATACATGTATATTGAACTATTTGTCTGTTATTATTGTTTGAGTTGTTTATGATGTTTTCTTGCTGGGCCTTGGCTCACGGGTGCTACGTGGTGCAGGTAAAGGCAAGGGCAAATTAGGTCAGCCCTGACTGGAGAGCTCAGCAAACTGAATGTACATAGCCAGGTGCTCGGCCGCCACGGTTGAGATCTAAGCAAGGACATGGAACCTAAAGACTGTCTGTTTTGCCTTAGTATGGCTAGTTGATATTCATGTATTTTTGGGAGTTTGTAAACTTGTTCTAATTTTGTTTTCATACGGGATCCCATGTTTACTACAGTTTAAATATATGAAATGAGTCGTTTGAGACCAAAACCATTTTAACCTTAGCTTTTACATGTCTAGTGACACGTTTTCAAATTAATGACTTGACTAGCAAGTCCTGCACATTTATAAGTACATAGTGTAACGGTCTTGGCTATCCATGGCGTTACAACTTGGTATCAGAGCGTCCTAGGTTTGTGGGTTCCTGAAGACAGCTTGGGCATGTACATTCGCTACTGGAGACAGGCTCAAGTCAGGGTTTGGTGATGTGTATATGTGTGCTTATGTGCTTACGTGCCTGAGATGAGCTATGTATGTTGCTATTCACTGAATTGCTAGGAAGCATGAGATACTGATAGGGCCTGGCCCTTGACTGTATATGTGTGTTTATAAGGATGGTTAATTGTTTATGGTGCATGGATGCTTATATGTGTTGGTTACCTGTGATTGATTATGTTCTATTGATGAGTTTTGGAGAAGTTTTTACCCTGTCATCATGGTCTGACCGCCGAGTCGTTATTTGCAGATTGACTTGGATAGCTATGCGTCTGAGAAAATCCGCACGACTAGCCGGCACTAGGTCCGGGACCGGTAGTGACGATCAGGGCCAGATTCCCCCGCCAGTCCCTGAGAACATGCAGCAGTTAATGGCAGAGATGCAGGCTCGATTACATAGTCAAGACGAGCTGATTCGTATTCTGCAGCAGCAGGCTCCATCAGGGAGTGCTGCCCCTGCTTTACCACCTGCAGTGGTACCAGCTGTGCAGCCTGGGGAGGTTGTTAACAAATGGGAACCGTTATATGAGCGGTTCAGGAAGCAGCAACCCCCAGTTTTCGAGGGTGGACCGGATCCGTTGAAAGCCGAGTAGTGGCTAACTATGATTACAGTAATTCTGGATTTCATGAGAATTGAGGGGTATGATAGAGTGGCCTGTGCCACTTATATGTTGAGGGAGGATGCCCGTATTTGGTGGGGGGTGGCATCACAGACCAGGGATGTTACTACCCTAAGTTGGGAAGGTTTCAAGGATTTGTTTGGCCAGAAGTATTACAATGTTGCTGTTAGGGCAGCAAAGGTCAATGAGTTTGTGAGTTTGGTACAGGGCAGTATGACTGTTACTTAATATGCCTTGAAATTTGATAGGCTTGCGAAATTTGCACTAGATCTTGTGCCTACTGATGGTGCTAGGCAAGATCGTTTTATCAGGGGGCTTAATACTATGATAGCCCGGGATGTTAGGATCACAACGGTACCTGGAGGAACCACTTATGCCCAGGCCGTTGAGAGGGCTCTTACCGCTGAAGAAGCAGAGAATAAGATATGGAAGGAGAGCGCAGTGAGGCGTGAGGGTCGCAGGGCGGTTCCTCCTTTTACAGGGGCAGGTAGGGGCGAAGGCCCCCGCGACTTCAAGAGGAAGACTCCTGACACTTTGGCCGCTCCTGGTCCTGATAGGAGGGGTCGGGGTGGTCAGGGTGGCCATCAGGGTGGCGGTGAGACATGGCGGACCTATCCAGAGTGCCCGAGGTGTAGAAGACGCCATATGGGCGAGTGCCGGGCCAAGGCATGTTTTGTATGTGGGGCAGTGGGGCATCTCAGGAAAGACTGCCCAACCGTGAAGAAAGGTGAAGCGGAAAAGGTGGATAGCTTGACTCCAGCTCGAGTAATCACCTTGACTCAGGCGGAGGCTGAGGCTAGTCCCTCAGTAGTGACAGGTTAACTTTCTAATGCTGGCTTTCCTTTTATAGTATTGATTGATTCTGGTGCTACACATTCTTTTGTTTCTAGTAGAGTGATTGATAGACTGTGTAGACCTAGTGAGTATCAGACTGCGGGGTTTGGGACTTTGTTGCCTACAGGGGAGCTGGTAGTCTCTAGGAGGTGGATTAGGGCACTGCCAGTGATGGTTGATGGTAGGGAACTCTCAATGGATTTGATTGAATTAGATTTGGGAGACTTTGATATGATTCTAGGAATGGATTGGCTGGCTAGGTATGGGGCTATGATTGATTGTAGGAAGAAGATGGTTACCTTTGAGCCTGAGGGCGAGGACCCTTTTGTCTTTGTGGGTGCGGTGTCTGGACCTCGTGTACCTATGATTTCAGCATTGAGAGCCAGGGACTTGCTGCAGGGGGGATGCATAGGTTTTCTTGCTAGTGTGGTGGATACCACCAGAGTTATGCTGGCAGGGCCGGGAGAGACTAGATTGGTGTGTGAGTTTTTGGATGTCTTCCCTGAGGATTTACCAGGGTTGCCGCCGCGTAGGGAGATACAGTTTGAGATTGAGTTAGCACCAGGGATAGAACCAGTATCAAGGACACCGTACAAGATGGCACCAGCAGAACTGAAAGAGTTGAAGATACAGTTGCAAGAACTTCTACATTTAGGGTTTATCAGGCCTAGCTACTCTCCATGGGGCGCACCGATACTGTTTGTTAAGAAGAAGGACGGGGCTCTGAGGATGTGCATCGATTACAGAGAATTGGACAAGTTAACTATTAAGAATAAGTACCCTCTACCAAGGATTGATGACTTGTTCGATCAGTTGCAGGGTAAGACGGTGCTCTCAAAGATTGATCTTCGATCTGGTTATCACCAGCTGAGGATCAAGGATAAGGATATACCGAAGACGGCCTTCCGGACACGTTATGGGCATTATGAGTTCTTGGTCATGTCTTTTGGTCTGACCAATGCCCCAGCAGCTTTCATGGATTTGATGAACAGGGTATTCAAGGACTTTTTGGACCAGTTTGTTATTGTCTTCATCGACGACATTTTGGTATACTCTAGTTTGAAGGGAGAGCATGAACAACATCTCCGGCAGGTTTTGCAGAGGTTGAGGGAGCATCAGTTGTCCGCCAAGTTTAAGAAGTGTGAGTTCTGGTTGCCAGAAGTGACTTTCCTTGGACATATAGTTGGGGCTGAAGGGATTAAGGTGGATCCGTCCAAGATAGAAGCAGTTAGGGATTGGTCGAGGCCGAGGAATGCCTCGGAGGTGCGGAGTTTCCTTGGGTTGGCTGGTTACTACAGGCAGTTTGTTGAGGGGTTCTCGAAGATTTCTTCACCGATGATAGAATTGACAAGAAAGAATCAGAAGTTCATTTGGTTAGAGAAGTGTGAGAACAGCTTCCAGGAGTTGAAGCGCCGGCTTATCTCTGTGCCTTGTTGAGTCTTCCTTCGGAGGAAGGGAAGTTTGTGGTTTACTGTGATGCATCGAGGTTGGGTTTAGGCTGTGTGCTGATGCAGAACGAGAAAGTTATAGCCTATGCATCTCGACAGCTGAAAGAGTATGAGCAGAGGTATCCGACTCATGATTTGGAGTTAGCGGTGGTGGTGTTTGCATTGAAGGTATGGCGTCATTATCTATAAGGAGGGAAGTACGAGATCTACACCGATCATAAGAGTCTCAAGTATCTCTTCACCCAGAAGGATCTGAATATGAGACAGAGACGTTGGTTGGAGTTGGTTAAGGATTATGACTGTGATATCCTTTACCATCCTGGAAAAGCCAACGTGGTGGCAGATGCGTTGAGCCGGAGGGGCCCAGGACAGTTGTATAGTTCTACTCAGATCTCAAGAGAATTGGCTGATGAGATGGTCAGGGCAAAGATAGAACTGGTGGTGGGTCAGTTAGCCAATATCACTTTGCATTCGATCCTGTTGGAGCCGGTCAAAGAGGGTCAGATGACAAATGTGCAGTTGCAAGACAGTAGGCAGCATGCCTTAGCGGGGACAGCTAAGGATTATTCAGTTTCAGAGACATGTTTGCTCCGTTATCAGGGATGAATATGTGTTCCGGTGAATGAGGGGATTAATCATGAGATATTGGATGAATCCCACACTACGCCGTATTCACTTCATCCGAGTACCATAAAGATGTATCAAGATTTACAGACATTATACTGGTGGCCTGGGATGAAGAAGGATGTATTTGAGTATGTATCTAGATGTTCAACCTGTCAGCAGGTTAAGGCTGAGCATCAGCGACCAGCGGGATTGCTGCAGCCTTTGGGAATCCCAGAGTGGAAGTGGGAGGATATTACGATGGATTTCATGGGAGGATTACCCAGGACAGTTGGACTTCATGACTCGGTGTGGGTGATAGTGGACAGGTACACCAAGTCAGCTCATTTTCTACCAGTGAGGTCGACTTATACAGTGGAATAGTATGCAGAGCTGTATGTGAGGGAGATAGTTCGTCTCCATGGGGTTCCAAAGTCTATAGTATCTGATCGAGACCCTATCTTTACCTCCAAGTTCTGGGGGGCTCTGTAGAGAGCCATGGGGACTCAGTTGAAGTTTAGCACAACTTTTCATCCTCAGACTGATGGACAGTCTGAGAGGACGATTCAGATACTGGAGGACATGCTTAGGGCATGTGTGATTGATTTTAAGGGTTCGTGGAGTAAGTATCTTCCATTGATCGAGTTTTCATATAACAACAGTTACCAGTCCACGATTGGAGTGGCTCCTTACGAGATGTTATATGGAAGGAGGTGCAGATCGCCCATTCACTGGGATGAGATGGGTGAGAGAAGATATTTAGGGCCAGATATGGTTCAGAAGACTAATGAGGCAATTGAGAAGATTCGATCTAGGATGCTTGCCTCGCAGAGTAGACAGAAGAGCTACGCTAATCTTAAGCGTAGAAACGTGGAGTTCCAGGTTGGGGACCACGTGTTTCTGCGAGTTTCACCGTTGAGGGGTGTGAGGAGATTTGGAGTGAAGGGCAAGCTGAGCCCTCGGTTCGTTGGACCCTTTGAGATTCTAGAGAGGGTTGGGCGGGTGGCTTATAGGCTGGCCTTGCCACCGTCCTTATCAGGAGTTCATAACGTGTTCCATGTCTCTATGTTGCGGAAGTATGTTTCTGATACAACACATGTGTTGAGATATGAAGATTTAGAGCTACAGACAGACTTGTCCTATGAGGAGAGACCAGTTTAGATTTTGGATCGGAAGGATAAAGTTCTGCGGAATAAGACGATTCCATTAGTGAAAGTATTATGGAGGAATAGCAAGGTTGAAGAAGCGACCTGGGAGCTAGAGACGGCGATGCGGGATCAGTATCCCGAGTTATTCAGGAAAATTTCGAGGACGAAATTCTCATTAGGAGGGGATAGTTGTAATGACCCAAACTCGCTAATAAGGCTTAAGGGCCTTGATTAGTGTGCCAGGAGGGCATTAGTGGAATAATTGTGATTAAATGAGTAATTATATGCTTATTAAAGTTTATATGATAATTGATGGTATTATGTGGTAATGTGATATGAAATAAATATGTGATATATGTGAGAACCACATTATTATGTGGACAGGTTCGCTGAGCACGACTCAAGACGATTTTAGGGTCAGATAGTGGGAAAAGTCACAACGGGGCTTAAGATATGACTTTGGATAAGTCAGGGGTACTTTTAGATAGCGGGTAGTGATTTGGACTATCGGGATATGAAAATAAATATATGGAGATATATTTGAGGTTAGGATGTCTAGGCGGGAATATTGGGGGATTTTATTATTTTGGCCTCGGGGACGGTTCCGACACCCTGAGCCTCGGGATTAACTTAACAGGTAAGTTAGACAAAAGGAAACTTTTAGAAGAAAAACACAAACCGACTAAACACTTTTGTCTCAGCTCTCTCTCACGCTCAAGGGAAAACAAAGGAAAGAAAACACAGAAAATAGGGGAACAAGCTGGAATTTCCGAGATTGGTGGTGAGGATTAGGAGGTTTAGCTCAGAAGTAAATCAAGAACTAAAATAGGGTTTAAGGTAAGCATCTGATCTTCTTTTATGTGGTTGAATTCTGAGTTCTAGCTGGGTTTTGGTTAAGTGTTGAAACAAATATGGTTTTGATGTTCTAAGGCAGAATTAAGAAGGAAATTTGGGAACTTAGCTTGGCTATGGCTTGGTGAAGTGATTCAACAGCAAAGGTAAGCTTCAACTCATGGTTTAGAGGTCTTAAATTGGGTTTGAATGGCTGGTTTGAGTAGTTTTAACTCTTGAGTTTCAGAAATTGAAAAGAGAGGATTAGTGTGTGCTAGGCTGTGTTTTCTGTGGAATTATGTTGTTTAGATCATGCTAAAGGAGTTGGGATTAATTGGTTAGAAGTTGGGGAACTTTGGGATGGTTTTAGGTGAGGTTTCAGACTTAGAAATGGTGTAAATTCTGGGTTCAAAGGGGAGGGCCGCGGCTCTGTTCTAGAGCACTGCGGCCCTAGCATGCAAAAGAGCCAAGAAGGCCCGGCCAAGGGAGAGCGCCGCGGCGCCCAAGGCAAGGGTCGCGGCGCGTGTGTGGTTCAGCAAGGGTGTTGGTTCTGTTTTGGGGAAGGGCCGCGACTAGGCTTCAGGGGCCGCAGCCCTTGGTTGCAGGCATGAGTTTTTGAGGGTTTAAGCACGGGAATGTGGTCTAGTGGGCTCGGGTTTGGTTTCACCACCGTGCATTGTGGAATTTGGAATCTCGGGAGTTAGTTTTGTAATTGGAAACCTATATTGGAGTATTAATGGAACCCTATACTTTGGTTGTGACTAGGTGATAAAGACTTAGGCTCGGGAACGGATCGTGCTTGAGAGACGTTGCTCGTAACTTAATAACTGAACAGACTAAAGGTAAGAAAACTGCACCTGGTTGAATATATGTGACGGGACTAAGGGCTCCCTATTGTAAATGCTTGAAAAGATGGTATTATGCCATGCAAGCCATATGGTGAACCAACAGCCTAAGGGTGCCAAGGGTTACACCGGCGCACAGGGCACGGCTCGGCCACTGGTAGCCGAGGACAGCTTATTATGCACTGAGCTCGGTTTAAGCGGGCCGGAGTCAGTGGGTTAAACAGAGGGTGCGGCCTAAGTCGTCGGCCCTGAATATTATGTGAAATGAGTATTATATGTGGTAGAATGTATCTTGAATTGGATTGTATATGTGCTGAATACCTGTTGAGGATTATCCGATGGGAATACATGTATATTGAACTATTTGTCTGTTATTATTGTTTGAGTTGTTTATGATGTTTTCTTGCTGGGCCTTGGCTCACGGGTGCTACGTGGTGCAGGTAAAGGCAAGGGCAAATTAGGTCAGCCCTGACTGGAGAGCTCAGCAAACTGAATGTACATAGCCAGGTGCTTGGCCGCCACGGTTGAGATCTAAGCAAGGACATGGAACCTAAAGACTGTCTGTTTTGCCTTAGTATGGCTAGTTGATATTCATGTATTTTTGGGAGTCTGTAAACTTGTTCTAACTTTGTTTTCATACGGGATCCCATGTTTACTACAGTTTAAATATACGGGAGACCAAAACCTTTTTAACCTTAGCTTTTACATGTCTAGTGACACGTTTTCAAAGTAATGACTTGACTAACAAGTCCTGCACCTTTAGAAGTACACAGTGTAACTGTCTTGGCTATCTAGGGCGTTACACTCATGCTCCAAAATGCAATGTGCAGGTAAAGCATTTACATTCTATTTAAGCAGTTAAACACATAACTACAGAAATAGTTACCATTCCCTGAGTGAAGCTATCTTCAGTGATGAGTGTACATGTCCAGCTTGTCTTCAGGAATCCTTAACCTTGGCTCGCTCTGATACCTAGTTGTAATGCCCTAATCCCAAGGGACTGTTACGGTGTGACTTTTTAAACAATGCTAAACTCGCTAATCGAGTCAGTTGGCCATAATCGTGTAACTAAGTATGATTAGCAGTTTATGGTTAAATTTTTTTTGTTAAGATAAAATGTTTACGTTATACATTGGGATCCCAAAATATAATTTAAAGGTTAATTACAGCAAAATATTTACAACCAGCAGACCTAAGCGGCAAAATATGGTTTAACCCTAGTTCCTCTTTAAACCCTCGGCCGTGGCGGTCGAGTAATAGTATATGTACACATCGCAACCTAAGCTCTCCAACTCAAGGATGGTCCATCTTTCTTTTGCCTTTACCTGCACCACAAAGCACCCGTGAGCCGAAGCCCAGCAAGAAAACTCAATATGCTCATGAACAAGTAATAACATGTTACTAAGTCATAATAGGCATGCCTAGCAGTAATAACTCTACTCATGCATGCAAGCAGGTACAAATAAATGTTTGTGAAGTCTTGTGCTCTGAGTAGATGACTAATAAGTCATTCTTTGAACAGTGACTAATAAGTCATTCTTTGAACAGTTGACTAATAAGTCGATCTTTAAGTAGATGACTGATAATTCAGTCCCAGTAAAATGACTGATAAGTCTATCTCGGTCAGATGATTGATAAGTCTATCTCGGTCAGATGACTGATAAGTCTATCCCGGTCAGATGATTGATAAATCCATCTCGGTCAAATGACTGATAAGTCTATCTTAATCAGATCACTGATAAGTCTATCTTAATCAGATGACTAATAAGTCTATCTTGGTCAGATGACTAATAATTCTATCTCGGTCAGATGACTGATAAGTTTATCTCAGTCAGATGACTAATAAGTCTATCTCAGTCAGATGACTGATAAATCCATCTCGGTAAGATGACTAATAAGTCTATCCCAGTCAGATGACTGATAAGTTCATCTCGGAGGTCCCATACCCTCCTAGCCATGTGACGTGTAGGTCACCTTAGCCTTTCTGGCTCTGGCTCTAAATAACTAGACATTAGACTAGACAAGCACTTTTAGTTTTCATCGAACCTGAGGCCGGTCTGGCATTAATGCTCATGATGAGTCATTCAATGCAGATGTCGATTAGAACTAATCTTTATCGGCTTGCATTAAACATGCTAAAACCGTCCTTGACTCATAATTCAATGCCATACGACCAGTGCTCGGTACTACTGCCGAACTTGACTAGTAAGTCACAACTTCACAGTTAATACCGACACCATTGCCGATTCTGCTAATAAGTCAGTGCCATTCACAAGTGAGCAAGGTTTGCTAAGCATTTGATATGCAATCAATGTCCATATTTAATCACTCAACATGCCTTAATAATAACCATGCATGTCACATATGGGGTGTAGTTTTCTTACCTTTGGTTCGAGCGAGAAATAACAAATGAACGACCCTTGAGAACGATGGATTCTTTAATCCCTTAGCGGTCACCTAGTCATAACCAAATATGGAATCCCATGAACAAAATAACACTACAAGAAATTCGACATTTACCTACCAATATTAATCGTGGGTAAAGATAGCGTATTGGTAGGTAAATCCTTTTACCTACATATTTTGACCAATTTTGTATGGCTATAGTTAGTCAAGAAATGTACCATTGCCTACGATTGGCATATTGGTAGGTAAAACTTATGTGAACCCTACCGAAATGACTTGGAGTTGTTTGATGTGTCATCTAATGTTTCAACTGACATGGCAAGCCTTGTGGCAAATTTTTTGTGAAACACGTGACACTAAATGGTTACTTGTCCCTTTTTATTGGTTACGTGGCACTAAATGACTAGTCCATGTGGCATGAGCTGGTGTACCTATTTTTACCTACACTTATTTATTTGTGAGTAAAGATAATGTTTATATGTAGGTTATTTTAATTATATCAATAAATTTAATTTAATATAAACAATAAATGAAAGAAGTTAATTTTAAAAGTATTTACCATTATTCCTCAAATAAATTATTTAACATGAATAACAAAATAAACAAACATATATTATAAAATATCCATTGCTTATTAAATGATAAGTGTTACACTAATTACATTTCATAAAATAAAATATCAACGATTCTATACAATTCTCTTTTCTCTAACAACATTTTTCTTGATATTTTTCTTATTCTTCACTTTGGAATTATTGCACGAGAGCCTCCTTTCTCTAACTAAACTCTGAGAATGTTGATGATGGCTTTGAGAGGTGAGGTTTGGGTTGGCGACAGTGGGAATGACTATAATTAACTTCAACATAAAGAATATCCCCAATTTAATCTTCATAAGGATTTCAGATTGTATATGATTTATTATTATGGGCATTTATGCACTTGACATACCAGCATATATTAAAAACAAATATATGAGCACATTAAGTCTCATAATCACCAACATAAAATAAGTACACTTATTCTTAATCATCATTGGCAAAATAAATTCAAAGTAACAATGGCATATAAATCCACAAACTAAAAATCAGATTAAAGACATAGAACCAGACCCTACAACCAAAGAGCAACACTAAATCTTAATATAAATATCAGAAATAAAGTATCAAACAAAATATACTAAAATATATCCTAGCTCAAAATAGATCCCTTCATATATAGGCATTAAAATAGATTCCTTCCTCAAAACAGAATCAGACCCTACACTCAAATAGCAACACCAAAGCTAAATACAAATATCAGAAACAAAGTACCAAACAACATATATTAAACCAAATCCTTACTCAAAATAGATTCCTTCATATATAGACATATTAAAACAGATTGTTTGCTCAAAACAAAACCAAACCCTATGATCAAAGAGCAACACTAAAGCTAAATACAAATATCAGAAACAAGAGCAAATTTAACTTGTAAGATGGCACATTTAAAAGCATTAGCATGTGTACCCAGAAGAACCAGTGCTTAAATATTAAAAAAACTTTGGAAACATAACAACAAATAAATAAATAGAATCAATGCTTAACTATTAAGAAAAAACTCATCCTTAGTCAAGTTCATCGGCTATAATACATAAAAGAAAGCTTGATCAATCAGATTTAGGACTGTGAAACACACTAATACTTGAAATATATTAGTTACTCTATAAAGAAAGATACATTTCCTAAGTTTCCCATTAAAGTTTATACATGAATAAATAAAAGTTAAAAACTGCATTCAAGTATAATCAATCATATTTATATAGAACTACATGTAAAACTAACTTTTCATCAAAATAAAACTAATGAAAGCATAGGGAAAACAATATCAGATATGACAAACTCCCTGAACATGAACAAAATCCCAAAACCATGAATCACAACTCAAAGCTTAAGGATAATCAAACAAATAAACTAGAATATAGCAATGAAACACATAAACCAGATTACAACAATGAAACATAACTGAAAAACTCTACACAACTCAAAGCCGAAACACACTAATCATCAAAACAGAAATTTGTCAAACCTTATCACAATAAAACAATAAATAAAGTTTAAATCTGAAAAAGAATCATAAAAACTAGTTTCTTAGATAAATATATGGATAGCAAGCATATAAGTTAGTTCAAACAAATCCAGAATTATGTCAAATTTAGAAAGCATACAGATTATGATGTTACAATCAAAGAATCTCACCAAAATCAGTTTTTCACCCCATACTCAAAATCTCATATTTCATTCAAGTCAATTAGTCAACAACATACAATATAATTTGGCATAAATCATTTAATAGATTTGAATAACCACATAAAAAACTAAAAAAAAATCATAGAGAACCATAGAGCCTAGTAAGGTCCATAGAGCCTATCATTTAACCCTATGTAAGCAATGAGAAACAGTAAGTCAGTAATGAATGAGATACTCTCATTAGAAACAATACATCATAAGCAAGCATGAGAAAAGAGTAAGACAGTAATGAATGAGTTACTCTCATTAGAAACTAACTAAACCCCCTTTGGATGAGTAGATTTGCATTTCCCTACAGAGGAAACAATTAATCTACATAACATTGGAATAAACATTTAATTCGAAAACTTTTAATTTCAAAATCACAAAAAATGCAAAGAACTGATAAATGTTCACCATCACAGTCGACAATATTACACAGATAATAAAAACTCATCAAAATATCTAGATTATAAAAACTCATCAATATTAATAATTATTGCTTTCAAACAAGATAAAAATGAAGATAGACAAGACATTCTAGAGCCACAAACTATGGCATTTAAAGCTTTTCAGAGACATAAAACAGATTAGAAACACAAAAAAAAAAAAAAAAAACTAAATCTAAAGCTAATATCAACATAACAAATAATCTGAAAATCTCAAATCCAAAAAAATATCAATAAACAAAATAGAGTAGAAACATAAATTTCCTAACTCTAAATCTGTCAATATAAAAAATATATAAACAATATACTATGCAATTTGAAAACCTAAAATCCAAAACACATGGAAGTATACAAACATGGAAAAATATGCCTCAGATTAATGAAACATCACTAATCCTTCAGATTATTGGGGATTTACTCATTATGATCTCATACAAAATACCTCAATCCGAAAATCTCAAATCCACCAACCAGTCCGAAAAATTCATAGCCTCCAAGCAATCCAAAACCCTCAATGCATCCAAGCAATCCAAAATCCTCAATCCAAACTAAGCAATCCAAAATAGATATTACTAACTACACATATTCTAAACAATAAACAGAAAAAAAAATTACTTACAGAGAACAGAGGGCCTCAAGATCAAAGATGTACTGAGAGAACAAAGGGTCACAAGCATATACAACACATGATAGAGGCTTAGTCATGGACGCAGTGGCTTAGGTTGAACGGCGACAATCTGGGTTCAAGATCGGAGATGAGGCGCCTGGGTTCAAGATTATAAATGAAGATATTCAGGTTCAATAACAGAAACAAGGAGTTTGAGTTCAAGAAAACAGGTGAAGGCATCTCGGTTCAACCGTGGAGAAGAAGGAATTTGGATTCATCCATGGAGATGAAAGGTCTCGGCTATTCTCATCCATGGGCTCAGAGAAGAGAGAAGAGAGAGGCGGGGCTTGTGGCGGGGCTTGGGGCAGGGCTCGGAGAAGAGAGAAGAGAGAGGCAGTGCTCAAAGAAGAGAGAAGAGAGACGACTGAGTGTTTGGAAGACTAGAGATGAGTTGAGAGATAAGTTAGGTTTAGGGTTATAAGTATATAATGATATTAAGTAATAAATTTATTTATGTTTTTATTATATTATTTATGTATTGATAAAATGTGTAAATTATAAAATAACTATATATTGTCACACACTAGGATAAATTTGTACACATCATCATTAATTTTAATAAAATTTTAAAAATTAAAATAAAGTTGGAGGGAAAAATAAGCTCCAAAAGCTGAAAATTTTCCCTCCAATATATACGTAGGTAAAACTCTTTACCTACCAATTTTATTGGTAGCAAAAAATAAATTTGATATAGTTTATATATTTTGCAATATTTACCTACGAATAGTTCGTACCATTAAATATTAGTAGGTAAAACTTATCTTTGCCTACAAATAAATATAAGTAGGTAAAAAATTGGTAGGTAAATGTCAGATTTCTTGTAGTGTAAATCATAAAAATGTTTATAATCTAAAACCTCACTCTCGGGACCTATCTCGTGCCCTCGAGACTCCCAAACCACTCAAACGGGGTAGTGGAACCATCCCCCAATCCCCCAAAGTCATCCCAAACCCTAAAGATAGGTTTGTTGGAAAGTGAACTAGCGCTGGGGCGCTTCCCCAAAATAGAGAGAGTCCCACTCTCTGCCCTGTCTAGCGCTGGGGCGCCAGAAGTGGCGCTGGGGTGCCACCTGCAGACCAGAAAATCTCTGGTTTTCTCCCCTGCGATTTCCCCTGAAAACCAAGCTTCAAAATGAATCCCAAACATCATCCAAACCTATATTTTAACCCCAAAACTTCATTCATACCACAACCTCATCAAAACCCTAGAAAACTTTCTCAAAAACTTCCATTGATTCTCAACTAATCACCTCAAATTTCTCAACTGGAAACTTATAGAAAAACAGGGTATAACCAAAGATTTTCATGGCTGAATTTTTTTACCTCAAGCTTAAATTAAATCATCTTCAATGGTTGAACCAAGTTCCTAAGCCCTCAAGCCTTGCTCTCCTAGCTTGGATCCTCAAAAGAAGTTTTTTAAAAAAAAAACAAAGGAAGAAGAAGAATGATGATGATCGTGAGAGAGAGATAGGATGATGATGATGCTCTATTTTTTTTTCTTAAGCTTTCTACAGCTTTTCAATGATATATATCCTTAAGGTCAAAAGACTAAAATTTCCCTAGGTTATTTAAAGTCCTCTTAAGGCCACCAAGGGTAAAACTGTCTTTTCACACCTATCTCGTTAATGATAATTAACGCCATCCAATTCTTGTTTTCCAAAATTCTCAAATACCAATAAATCATATCCCATTACCCTATAATTCCCGGTAATGTTCTAATCCTCAAATTAACCAGAGACTCACCCCGAGCCCCGAAATTAACCCCGTTATGACCAAACCGATAACTTGTATTCAAAGATCATCCCATGCTGAATGGCTCGAAAAAATCCACATTATAATGTGGCCTTATTTTTAATTCACCAACATGTATGAAAATACACAATTACGCCCTCAACAGGCCAAATTACGAAAATGTCCTTATAATGAAATGTGGACCCATATGCATGCATTTATCATCATATAATAATATAATTCACATAAACATGCATATAATCATTTAATAACACAATAAATTAATTATGGCCCTCCCGGCCTCCTAATCAAGGTCCTAAACCTTATTAGGGATTTTGGGGCATTACAGTAATGAAGCGTTTTATCGCTTAGGTCGACCTTAATTGTATTTTTGAATTATAATGTATTTTTGAAACAGTATTTTGGGATCCCAAATGTACAACTTTTTATCTTTTCAATGAATGTCCAAATTTTTATAATTATTTTCATTAAACAAGTTTTACTTCAATTTAGTCACACTTTTAACCTAAAACCTCGATTAGCGAGCTAATAACACATTTTAACTCACATAGTAACGACTCTAAGGAAGTTGGGCGTTATAGTCAGAGTCGTCCGGGAGACTCCTTAAATGAGCGGTCGAACTGAGTCAGTTCGACATCACGTATCACTCGAGGAGTGCCATCAAGGGACAAGCACCGACATATTTCATCACTGAGAGCACAAGAAACTATGAGAGACCTAGGGTGGTCGGGCCTACATGGAAATTGTACATAGACGGGTCTTCCAATTAAAATGGAGCCGGAGCAGGCCTAATCTTAGTATCCCCTGAAAGGCACAGAGTTCACAATGCCCTGAGGTTTGGATTCGATGCCTCCAACAATGAGGTTGAGTGCTGTTGGGCTCCGAGTATCCCTTGAGCTTAAGGCTGAGGGCCTCGAGATCGTCAATGACTCACAACTCGTAGTTAATTAGGTACTTAGAGAGTACCAGGCCCGAAGAATAAAGATGGCTGCTTATTTTGCAAAAACCCAAGAAATGCTACACAACTTCAAGAAATTTACCACATGACAAGTGCCACAGGAACATAATTCTAATGTTGTTGCCCTGGAAAAGCTTGCTACCACCAAGGACGCTGAGTTAATTAGCGCAGTCCCCATTGACTACTTGGCTGCTTCAAGCATCTCAACCTCCGAGGAGGTAGAAGCGGTCCAGCCCCAGGATGGTTGGATGGAGCCCATTGTGAAGTACCTTGTCTTCGGGGAGTTACCGCAAGACAAGAAAATTTCTTGGAAGTTGCTTTATCAAGGACCACGGTATGTGATCATGGAAAATAAGCTGTACAGACAAGGATATTTGCTGCCTTTACTTCGATGTGTGTCCAAGCAAGAAGCCAGTCTTATACTCTTGGAAGTACATGAAGGCTTTTTTGGGGACTACGTTCGGGGGCAAAGCCTCGCCAAGAAAATATTGAGACAAGGGTACTTCTGGTCCACTATGAATGGTGATGCGATGGATTACGTTAAGAAGCATGACAAGTGCCAATGCTTTGCCAACATACCCCGAGCTCCTCTAAATGAGCTCACTCAGATGACAAATCCTTGGCCCTTCCCAATCTATGGCATTGATCTTATCGGGTCCTTATCCACAAGAAAATGGAGAGTGAAATATGCAATTGTGGCGGTCGACTACTTCACAAAGTGGGTTGAGGTCGAACCTCTCACTACCATCACTTCCAAGAAGGCGCTGGACTTTGTCATCAATAACATCGTTTGCCGTTATGGGCTCTCAAGGAAGATAATCTTTGACAACGGCCTACAATTCGGTAGTGAGTTGTTCACGACTTTTTGTCAAAGGCATGGAGTTGTAAAAAGCTTCTTATCCATAGCTCACCCTAAGGAAAATAAGCAGGTCGAAGCAGTCAACAAAACGCTTAAAGACACCTTGAAGAAAACGCTGGAACAGGCGAAAGGCGCATGGCCCGAGAAGCTGCCTAAGGCATTGTGGAATAACTACACCACTGATAGGACCTCCACTGATCACTCACCATTCTCCATGGCCTACGGGTATGAAGCCATGCTCCCAATTGAGGTAGTAATCTCCATGGACTGATGAGAAACGTATGATCCGAACACAAATCACACTTTACTCCGAGAGTCTCTGGACCTCGTGGAGGAGCTCCATGAAGCTTCTCAGCTTCGAGTAGCCTCCTACCAACAGAAAGTAACCAAATAATTTAACTCTAAAGTGAAGGATAGAAAATTTGGGGTCAGAGATTTGGTGTTGCGAAGAGTCTTCTTAGCCACCTGAGACCTTGATGCTGGAGTGCTGGGCCCTAATTAGGAAGGTCCATACTAAGTCGACATCAATGTGTGTCCAGGGACATACAAACTGGCCTGACTGAGTGGGGAATTAGTACCATGAATGCTAGTAGCATGAGAACAGACGTAGGTTACCTCCCAAGGACATTGAGCCCGAGGAGTTATGACCAAGTTCCTAGATCTCGAGATGCCAACGAAAACCAGAGTCATCCGTACTCGAGCCCAAAGGCCTAGTGTCACGAAACTTCGAAGACTAAGAATCATAGTAGCGCGGGAGCAGACTTAGGTTACCTCCCGAGGACGTTGAGCCCGAGGAGCTATGACAAAGTTCCCAGATCTCGAGATGCGAACGGGAACCCGAACATCCGTACTCAGGCCCAAAGCCTAGAATTACCAAAACTTGAGCACCGTAAGGTTAACTCTAGCACTAGAAGTCAATGACCTAGGAAGCTAAGCTAGTCGACGAGGGAAGCAACCTAAGTGTCATAAGAACCCAAAGCTAAGACCTGGGGAAAACCCCAGTGTCGAAAAAATCCACATAATGCGAGGATAGACCTAAGGTATTCTCCCAAGGACAACGCACACTCGAGGAACGAAAACCAGGTCCCAATCCTCTAGATGTGAACAAAATCCTGAGTCATTTGTACTTGGGCATAACCCCAAAATAATTACCCCAGCGATGAGAATTGCAAGTAATGTGAGTGCTGACTTAAGGTTACCTTCTGAGGACTTTGCACCCAAGGAGTGATAACCAATTCCCTAAATCTCGAGGTGTAAACAGAAATCAAAGGTAATAAAACTTGAACATCGTGAAGCCTAGCCTAAGGGCAGAAAACTCGGTTGCATGCTCCGAGGAGTTAGAGCCTGGGGACAACGAGTTCACGAATTCCACATGGAAAATGTTCGAGTTACTATACTCGGGGGGCAAGACAGAAAGCCCAAAATAACATCCCGAGGATAGTGAGCCCGATAGCTATTATCATAGTGCATTTGACCTCCTAGAGCCTGAGTCGTTGGGACTCGAGGATAAAAAACATAATTAAAGTTACTATCGAGTACAATGAGCATAGGAAACAACACTAAATGCCCAAAGCGTCGGTACTAAGATAAAAACCTTAAAACTCTATAGTGCAATAGACTTCCTAAGGCCCGAGTTGTTGGGACTCGAGAGTGTAGGACCATCGAGTGCTTCACTTTACACGACATTAAAGTTACTCTTAAGGACTACGAGCTTGTGGGACAACACTAAACGCCCAAAGCGTCTAAACACTAAGAGGAAGATCTTCAAGCTCTAAGTATAATGGATTGCCTAAGGCCCGAGTTGTTGGGACTTAATGGCATATGATTGCGTAATGTGTTCTCACTTGATCTCTTACTAAAGGTTACTCTCGAGGACTATGAGCCTAGGGGACAATGCTAAGTGCCTAAAATTGTCCAAATACTAAGAGAAGTCAATAAAGACTCGAGCTACCAGGACTCAAGCACAAGACCTAAGTCTCTAAGACTTAAGGCCCACAAATTGTGGACATAATGAGGTTTTGAAATCTTGTGGCGCTATGTTACGTTGAGTTACGTTAAAACCCATCCAAATTAGTAAGACCGAATTCCATAATTACTAAATATTAACATGTTAGTAAAGAAGCAATAATGGAAAGTAGTGCAAGCTGCATAGAAGTTGAGAGTATTTACAATTGTGCTTGGGGGCTCAAGCATTAAATTATTTATACACCAATAAACAAAAGGTACACATGCTTACTTAGTAAAAACAAAATCACTTCAGGCCCTCGCTCGAAGGAACTTCTGCGACCACCTCAATGATGGGGTCCCCCTCGGGAGCCCAATCGGTCGCCACAACTTCCCTTTCCTGAGCTTCCTTAGCCTTCTTAGCTAGAAGACGCTAATCGAGCATCATCCACATGTTTGGATCCTCCGTGAATGACAAGTCCATATCCCTATTATTCTGCCATGCCACAAACAGGGTGTCATCCGCCATCACATCGAGGTCCCTCTCTAGCTCCTCTGCTTGAAGTCAGAGGTTTTCATTCTCCCGTGTAAGGCTCTTAGCGTGAGAAGCAGCTTGCGCAACTTCCTTCCATGTCTTGGTGGCCTCCTCTTGGACTCTGACCAACTCTGTGGCGCGAGCTGAAGACTCCTTGTGGCTAAGGCGAAGCTCCTCCTGAACGGCTGTAAGATCCGCCCACAGCTTGTCATTTGCCTCTTCTACCGTCCAAGTCCGACCCACGACATCCTCTAGTAGCTTCACAGAAGTCTCCTCGTAAGTTGACAGTTTGGATTTCTCCGTGGCCATCTGGGTCTCTAGCTCTAAGGCGCGAGCCTTAACGACCTCCATTTCCTTCTGGAGCAGCAAGTGAACTGCTAGCGGGAAATTAGTCTCCTTGAGTTGTGCTAGCTCTTCCCGAAGCTCTTTCAGCTTGAAGGACCTCATGGTTAGAATGTCCCTGAGTCGTTGGTTGAAGGTCGTAGTCTACACCAAAATAATAGGCTTGTTAGCTCGATGAAGAACTTAGAGAAGAAAAATGGAAAAATGGGAGGAGTTAGAAAATATTTGACTTACCCTCAGGGAGATGTGGCGGCTAGAAGCTATCACTGAGATCTCGTTGTTGCTGCCACAACAAGGAAAGATGCAGAAGGGCATGTCACACAGGGATCTCGCCAATCCCTGAAGTAGCTCTGTGGCAAACAGACTTGTCCTTTCTCCAACTCTCCCCATGAGGAGAGACTATAACTCCTCGCGGATGGACCCTATAGTTTATCTTCCCGTAGGTACTCTGCGAGGGCTTTGAAGTCCTTGTTTCCCTCGTCAATACGGGCGTTGAAATACTTGACCACCTGCTTGTGCCTTTCGAAGTCTCTCCCCTCCTAGTGCTCGGGAGGGACCACAAGGCGAGGTGTCCTAATCGGAAAACTGTTAGGCACCTTGGAAGGGATTTCCTTTCCCATCTGGGAGGACCCCTCATCTCGAGGAGGGGAGACCTTAAGGTCAATGACCTCATCGGTTATCACTGGCCGAGGAGAAGTGGCCAGTAGAGTAGTTGCTAGAGCTGTAGGATCCATTGGGGTCGGAGGCATAGCTGCCGGGGATGGAAGCACAAAGGTCGGTGTTGCTGGGGTGTTTATTTGAGAGGGTCCCAATACCCTCTGATGCTTCTGCTTGACCAGGTTGGATAGGCCCATGCTTTCTGTACGATGAAACAAATTGGTTTAGTCCTCAGAAGGAAAAGAAAGGAAAGATAATTTGAAAAAGCAAAAAACATGCATGCAAGACATAAAAGAAGCCTCCTCAGGAGCCCCACCACAATAAGGCTCCTCCGGTTGAAGAATGGAGTGGACAAACTCATAGATGAGTCGTCCTGTAGAGTCCAAGAACTTTACTTAGCTAAGATAGATAATAGTATTATAGTATGTTTAGTATTATCTTTGTAACTGTGGATTTTTGGTTCAGTCCGGGAATTATTTGGACACTCATAGTAGTACTTATAGATTTTCTAAGTTTAATCTATAGTTTAAGAATATTAAGTATAACCTAAGGTTTGATTAAAGTGACTGATATTAAGGATTATATTTATTATGTTATAAGGTTTAGACATCAACCAATAGGATTTTAAACACATGTTATGAATGGTGATTAAGGATTAAGTATTTTTGGGGATTAAATCTAATAAGGAGTAAAGTTTGAATGTTATAGGGTCAGTCAGCAGCTTTGAGTACGTTGAGGGCTTAGTCAAGGATGTTTACTCCATTCAAACTTAGCTAAAAATGTGTAATTTCGTGTTTAAATATTCAGCGTGTGCCGATATATCGCAGCACGTAGATACGGAAAACACGAAACGATGCACGGTCGCCTCGGGCATACTGGCCCAGGCGATATATCGCCTACAGGGGGCGATATATCGCCTCCTTCAGCATAAATTCAAACTCTTTTGAATTCATTTCCTTTCAGCCATTCAAACTCCTTCAATAGTCCAGCATCTTTTGAACGAGCCTTCAGCCTCTGCTGAACGATTATTCAAATGATTTTCACCTAAAAAGCCATTATTTTTATTCAAGTAAAATCAAGATCTTTTCATCTCCAAACTCTATAAATAGGACCTAGTACCCAGCCATTATTCACCTTTTGCTCTAAGTTCAGAAGCTGCTAGTGTTAAGTGAGTGTGAGAGTGTAAACACCTGGTTTGGGAAAAATCATAAGCTTAAACATCATAAGCTTATCAAACACTTTGGGAAGTGAGTTCTATAGTATTTCGGTGGAGGTGTAGATTGGTCTTTCAAGTCTTTGAGGTAACCAAAACTCTAGTTCCTTTCTGTATTATGTTATTTTCTTTCTCATAGTCTTTTACTCAATCTCTAACCTTAATCTTCATTTTGGTTAGGGAATCTAAGTTCTTGAGCACATAAGTTCGGTAAGCATGTTTCTCAAATGGTTTAGTCTTTCCATCTCTTTCATTTCATCTCCTTTCTTTAGACTCACTCTTTCTTATGGTTTTAGGAGTGTTCCAAAAAGTCCCAACTCAGTCCATTATATCCCGGTAACTTTGGTAAGGAAAATAGGCTAGAATCAATATGTTATGTGCTTATGTTATCTATATGTTTTATGTTATTAATGTGTTATGATATGTATGTATGTTTGTAGGCTTGGGCATATGACCCATATGACTAACAAGACCCCAAATGGATTATGGGCATATGACCTACTTAGCTAGTAGGACCCCACTAATTCCATGGGCATATGCTTGTTTAGTCTATGGGACCCCAAGTAATAATGACCATTATAATAAGTGTATGTTATATGTATTATGTTAAGTCTTTATGTTTCTTATGAAATTATGTGTTATGATATGTCTTTACGTTATTATGAAATTGATGTGTATGACTATGTGTTAGATTTTTTTTTTCCTTGCTGGGCATTAGGCTCATTCCTTTCTGTTTATGTGCAGGAAATAAGCTTTAGAGGCGGAAAGATTCGTGACGCTTAGAGGATGTGTATCGATGGTGAATGGAGTCAAGGGGCCGAGCGTTATTCGATTCGAGGATGTAGTCTTGTTTATGTTTTTTATGGTTTTAAATGTATTTTCCGCATTTTCTATGTAACTCTTTTTACTTTAAGTTATTTTTGTTTTAAAGACAATGGGTACCCATATCCTACTTATTTTTATGAAAGTAACCTTTGTTTCTACAAGTTTATAATAAATTATGGTATTTTCGCAAATGTATGTTTTAGTAAGAATTTGTATGTATAGTTCGATAATGGTCCAAGAGTCTAGATTAGTGGGTCATTACACGTCCCATCTCTTGTGTTGTGTTGGTATCATATTGGAAAAACCATATCGACTGCATGGATGTCGCCTCGTCTAGAGGCGCGGACCCTTGGGGGTGTTTCCTCCTCTTCAGGTGGTGGAGAAATACATTGATGAGGTCTTGATAGTCCTGGTACTCCTCATCGGTCCAAGGACGCTCCGAGATTTTCCCACACTCGAGGAGTGATGGCGAGAATAAGGAGTGGTCGAGACTAGTTCCCTCCCCTACATGATGGGCATAGTGAACAATTATTGAAGATTTACATTAAGGCATGGAAGATGAATCAGTTCCAGTCTCGAGCTTTGCCTTGAGCTCCTCTTTTTCTCTCGCCTTCAGGGCAGCTTTGATGGCAAGTACGTTCTCCATGTGCTCCTCGCAAAGTCGTTGAGTGTACTCGTATTGAGCCTTTGCCGCTATGTACTTCGTGTGGAGCCTCTCTTTGTGAAGCGACTTCTTCGAGTCACAGAAGCTGGTGAGGATCGAGAAGCTTGTCCTTTGCCCATTGTAAAGTAGGCTATACTACTGAAGATGAGCCTCTGTTACGAGGAAGGTGAGACTCGTCGAGGAGGGTGTTCATTTTCTTGAACCTTTCATTGTAGGCATCGACGAAAGGTGTGCGGTGGAAGGGACCTGAAAATAAACAATTAGGACCCTAAGGACCAACTACGAGTGGAGGACTAATAAACGAAATGATTCCATGAGTAACACTTACCAACCCTGGCGAAATCCAGGAGAAGAGTCGGGTTGGTCCGCATGGGGAAACCACTTGCCTAGAATAAGTGTTCCTTGTAGTCCCTTGCGTGGCTCTCATTATCGCACAGAGCCTTGTACTTCATTCCCGGGTACATATGCTTAATCAGAGTATAGTACCTATCCTGGTCATCCTTCTTCGGGCATTGTCGGAAGTTGTAGATATATAATATCTTAGCTGGAGAAGGAACGAGCCAATTTTGCCTCTTCGACAGAACAAATAGCCTAGCCAACACCTGATATTCATTCGGGGACAGCTAGAATGGAGCTATACCAACAAACTTCAAAAATTCGACATTGTACTGGTGCAATGGAAAGGTTAAACCAGCTTGGAAATGAGATGCGCTCTAGGCCCTGAGGTCATGGACGCTCTCACACAACCTCTCATTCTATCAAGACAAGCGCACCCACATGTTACGGGTGTGCACCCTGTAGTAGGTTAAGATCCTCTCCAGAGATCCCCAGTGTTTAAGCTAGCTAGAGGTCAACTCTGCCTCGAATACCTCAGCTGTGTAGGTTTTTTTTGTCGGCATGAGACCTATGTTTATCTCTTCCTCCCAGATGCAAAGTTGGAGGGGCCTCTCCGCCGCCGGGGCGTGATCTTCCCTTACCACGAGAGCCTAACTACTCTCCGCCACTTGCTTTCCCTTCTCGGGAAGTCTTCCTGCTTCTTGAGCCATCTCTATTATCTCCGAGTCGAATGCGTAGAGTCCTTGCTGGTGTAGTTGTTGAAGCTTTTCATACATCTGAAATAAGAAACCAAGCAGTTAACGCCATGACCCGAAGAGAGATAGGCCAAAAGGAGAACCCCTAAAACTACTGCTCAGGAAGTGGAGAAGAAAAAACTTCTAAGGGACTGGAGTGTCATCGGGGCCAAAAGATGGTCACTAGAGAACACTACTAGAAACTATTAACATCGTCGGAATTTGGAAACCCCGAAAATGCGAAAAGTCACATAAAGAGCGTAATCGGCCATTTTAACGTTAAACTTGACTGTTTTTAACGTCAAAATGTGCCCATAAATGTTTAAAAGAGGTCAATATGACCTCTGAACTACCAGAAATTCAAAATCCTAGGCATGCACCTAAAGCCCTCGAAAAAATTCAAAAATAAACTCAAAGCCAAACAAGAACGGAGAAGTGAAGACTTACTTGAAACGAAGCGCTTGTATGTACTGAAGTGAGTCCGAACTTTAAAAAATTGTTTGTCGTCTGACTAGAAGTAGGATGATTCTCGCCAATGAACGTCGAGAACTCAGAAAATGAGTGAGATTTGGGAAGCTAGAAAGTGAAGGAGAAGAGATAGTTTGAAGGTTCTGAGGTTTTGAATGCTAAAGTGATTTATGAGAGGCGATTCTCGAGTTTTATACTCGAAGAGCTTGGGCTGGAAGCAACTCAACCCAAACGTTGATTACCTATGATGTAGGCACTCAAGAGTAATCCAACAGTCAGGATTCAAGAGGCGTGGATCGTGATCATTAGCATGGGAAAATGCGCTTCGGGTACGGGGTGAAAGGACACCTACGGTACGAAGTAGACGTTTTGGGTCGTGGAGTGGACTCCTCATTGCTGGCACAGATTGATGGGCCCAACAATAGAGAGTCGACACGTGGCATTACCTTTTCAAGAGTGTGACATCATGAAAAGCCCAGGCGTCTCCCCCAAAGACCTTTCGAATTACTCTTCTCAGTCTAAGTCTCCACTATCTGAGAGCAAGTAAAGACTTGGGGGGCAAATGTTGTCCATGTTTTCACCATTGGACACGTGATGATCATTAAAGGAGTAATTGGGCTCCTCGAGCACTAATGAGGTTTTATAGAGCTTGCGTAGAGCTCCTCAGAGTGTGAAACTCCTCCGAGTATTGTGATCCGACCAGATGTGGATGTATCCAAGTGAGCTCACGCCCCTAGGTCTGTCTTCGAGGCGCGAATATCTCCAAGCGAGGCCATGTCCCGTGGTTTGTTCTTGAGGTGTGGATGTCTCCAAGATGCCTCGAGGACCAATCAGGTGGTCCTCTCATTTTCTTCATTCACTAATACTCAATGTCTAGGGTTTCATCCTCGGGACCTAGAGTAACTACTAGGTGTCAATCACTGCGGCTGTGGCCCACAAGAATATCGTCTGAAATTTTTTGGTGAGCCTCAGGTAGTGGTGTCGAGTTAGTACACTCGACAATTGACATTTCCCACAACGCCAGCTGACATGGGCAAATGTGCAGTTGTATTCTGGCACTGTCAGATACCTGTTCCTCATAAGGTTGGTTGGCAGCTTTCTACAAATGGGGCTCGTGCAATCCGGATGGGCCCTTGGTCTTTATTAGTGCATCCCAATGTAATTAATTAGCATTTTACTCCCTAATAATGGGGCAATGTTGTATTAATTTTCCATTAAGGACATTAATGACCCAAACCCCTATAAATAGGGTTGAGATATCTCCTTGTATATGGTTCGGAACTTTGGCTAGTTAAGTATTGTAAACTCAGAGCAATATATACATTACCTGATACTCCATTCAAGCTTGCTCAAACAGACTTTAAACTCACTAATACCAAAGACTCATGGACTAGGGCACTTTTATAGGCTGAACCATGTAAAACCTCTGTCTTATTTTCTTCTATTTTCTGTCAAGTTCTTAGATTAGATTGATAGCGAAAAATGCAGTCAACACCTTCCACTACTTTCCTTTCACCGATATCTCCTTCCTACCAAACAAATGGTAAAATAAAATGGTACTAAATGTATATATTTATATCGAGGTAGATTCGCAATGCAAGTCTTTATCCCTACACTTGCCCCGACGCAAGTATGAGAAATTATACTTGCCCCTAAATTGGACCCCCCAAACCCGTCCCATTTGGGACGAGTACTCGAACTAGCAGGTAGAATTGACAACTCTAAGCTCATACCCAAATGGCATCGACTTTGGTTACTATGAGCATTTGGGAAAGACATGATAAATTTGACGGACAAAAATTCAAGAGGTGGTAGCAAAAAATGTTGGTTTATTTGACTACGTTGAATCTTGCAAGATTCGTGACTAATGATAAACAAAAGCTCAAAGAAGATGAGGATGATATCCAAGTCATCAGTTGAATCAAATATGCTTTTCTTTGGCGGAACTATATAATGAATGACTTAGAAAATTCTTTGTACAAAGTATTTGTTACAAAGAATATGGTTAAAGAACTGTGGGAGTCTCTACACTGAAAATATAAAACTAAGGATACTGGCGCAAATAAATTTGTGGTTGGATGTTTCCTTGATTATGAAATGGTTGATTCCAAAATGGTGATTAGTCATGTTCAGAAATTCTAAGTAATCTTGCATGAGATTCATTTTGAGGGTATGATGTTGAGTGAGACCTTCCAAGTCCCTGCAATAATTGAAAAACTACCCTTGCATGGAAGGAATTCAAGAGCTGCCTTAAGCGAAAGCGAAAACAGATGAACATTGAAGAATTGATTGTTAGACTTTGTATTGACGAAGACAACAAGAATTCTGAAAAAATAAATTCTAGACATTATGCGGCTAAGGCCAATCTGACGGAGCAAGATCAAAAATCTATGGAAAAGAAGAACTATAAATGCAACAATAAAGGGTTCAAGTTCGAACCAAAATGGAGAATCTCTAAAAAGTAGTTCAAATTCCTCGGCAAGTGTTTTAACTGTAATAAGTCGGGTCACAAGTCAGTGGATTGCAGACTGCCAAAGAAGAAAAATATTCATGAGACTAATATGATGGATGGCATCTCCAAAGAAGTTAATGGTTCTACTAAAATGACTAGGTTTATCTAAGAAACCATAGTTGATAGATTTATATCACCAACATCTTTAGAGATGTCATCCATCATATTAGTCTCATGATTACGATTTTTCTTTGGAAATCTGCAATTTACTAACTTGTAACCCGACTTATTACGCTTTTTGGAGATTCCTCATTTTTGTCTGAACTTGAACCCTTTATCGTTGGGTTTATAGTTTTTCTTTCTCCTTGTCTTTTGACCTTGCTCCATCATATTGGCCTTAGCCACATTTTTTCTGGAACTTCTTTTTTCAGAATTCTTGTTCCCTTTTTCGATATGAAGTTGAACAATCAATTTTATCAATTTTTCAATGTTCATTTGCTTTCGCTTGTGCTTATAGTAGCTCTTGCATTCTTTCTATGCAATAACATTTCAATCATTCCAGCTGCTTGGAAGGTCTCACTCAACAACATACCCTCAGAGTGAATCTCATGCAAGATTACTTGGAATTCTTGAAACTGTCTGATCACCGTTTTTGAATCTACCTTTTTATAATCAAGGAAATGCCCAACCACAAATTTTTTTGCGCCAACATCTTCAATTTTATATTTTCAGTCTAGAGACTCCCATAGTTCTTGAGTCGTCTTCTTTGTATTAAACACTTCGTACAAATAATTTTCTAAGCCATTCATTACATAGGTACGACAAAAAAAATCATATTTTATCCAAGCTTTAACAACATTGATGACTTGGACATTATCCTGATATTCTTTGAGCTTTTGTTCATCATTAGTAAAGAATCACACAAGATTCAAGGTAGTCAGATAGAACATCTTCTGCTACCACCTCTTGAAACTTTGTCTGTCAAATTTATCAAGTCTTTTCCCAATGGTTAGAGAATGGCTCATAGGAACTGAAGCTGATACCATTTGAGTATGAGCTTGAACTTCCAGATTTGGGGTCTCAGCTGTCATATCATCGTTTCCACCACTTTGATTTGTTTTAGTTGTTGTTTTGCCTGTAAGGAAATTTTATGTGGAATTTCGAATTGTACTTGTAAGATACTCAAGAAAACGAGGAAGGATCAAAATCTAACCATTTGTAGTCTAACATTTCGTTTATGTATTTATTCAATCCCTATTTAACAAATACCTCAATTAGATAACACAAATACTCCTACTTAAAATCCAGCTTGTTTCGCGAACATAATATATCAAAATCACATTCTGCAATTTAACTTAAAAAATAAAAATGAAATTTAATATAAAAATAATGAAACTATGTCTAATATAACATTGCTAATAAATAAACTTTTATATCTATCAATCTAAAAATACACCATATATTTTAATTAACAAATATATATAAGAGAATTCTCCTATAGGACTCTTAGTGTTTACAACCCGTGAACAGTTTTCGGCGCGATTTTTTTTATGACCGTGTATATTGTAGCTATTTAGAGCATCTTGCAAATTTTCAGAAAATTTCGAATAGTTTACAGTACCGAAAACTAGGTTCAAACATGTTGTTGCACGTGTGACTAATTTTTATTTATGCACATGAATCCTACCGAGAGAGCTTAAAATGAAGGTCATGTAAAAGAGTTGTCCAGTAAATATATATATATATAAAATTTATATATATCTACCGATAGAGCTTAAAATGAAGGCCATGTAAAAGAATTGTCCAGTAAATATATATATATATATATATAAAATTTACCGTTGCCTTCCGCTAAACAGACATATATATATATATATTTAAATATAAGGCGTAAGTCTAACTAAGGCATATAAGGTATATATAGCCTTTACATTCCGTGTAAATTCATTCATAAAAGATATGTGAATAAACTTTTATTTATTATTCATGTGTGGACAAAAATCCCACACACTTTGTCATTCATTTTTTTCTACCAGAAACTCCATACCAGTTCTTTGTATATCTCATCCAAAATGGTTGGTGATTTTTTCTTTATTGTTTTCTTCTCCGATGCAATTCTTTTATTTCACCCAATCAGAATTAGATTGATTCTTAGTTAAATTTTTTTTTTTAATTTTTAAAACTTAAATTCTGTATTTTGAAAATAACTAAAGGTGTTTGTTATTGTTTTCAAAAAGTCATTTTTAACAACAAAATTACAAAAAACAAAATTTTTTTAGAATAATAAAAAATTATTTTTTTTTGTCAATTTTTTTTCTTTATAACCGTTTTAATTATTATTATCTCACATTATTTTCTTATTCATTAATTTATTTATCATTACTTTCTCTCATATCACTCTCTCCTTTATCACTTTTGATATCATTTTTTTCTCTCATCACTTATTAATTCATTAATTTTTCTATCATCACTTCCTATATCCTTATTATTATTTTTTTGATCAAGAAAGAAAAAACTTTATTAATCATAGTCAAATTACAAACTAAACACCCTCACTAAGAAGGCAACAACAACATTACACAGATGATAATTTCCTCACAAAAATCCACTCTTTGCCTGTCAACTTCCTTTGTGTAAAAGCACTTGCTTCTGTAGCTAACATCTATTTTAATCATATCAACTATACAATTGACTCTATAAGAGAAGTGATTAACACAACAAGAATTACGATTATACCAAATGTAATAAACCGTTGCTGAGAAGACAGCCACCACAAGCGAAGCTATAAGATCTCTTCTCATATTTTCAATCCACCGAGACCAGTCATTGAATTTCAAAGGCCAAGTGCACCCCAGCCAAAGTTGGACCTGCTGGACTACCTGCTGAGAAAAATTGCAGTAAAAAAATAGATGCTCATTATTTTCAGCAGTTAGTTCACAAACTGGGCAGAGGAGGCTATTAAGCTGCATGAGCACTCTATGCAAATGGTATCGAGTT
This sequence comes from Humulus lupulus, assembly GCF_963169125.1. Taxonomy (NCBI): domain Eukaryota; kingdom Viridiplantae; phylum Streptophyta; class Magnoliopsida; order Rosales; family Cannabaceae; genus Humulus; species Humulus lupulus. Next base: position 275,588,041 of record NC_084795.1, on the reverse strand, counting down.
AATAACTTCCCATTCACCGCTTGCCAAGTGATAAATCTATGCTTTGGCACACTTATTCTGTTCCAAACAAAAGATGATACTTGATCGGGTCTTGATTAATACAATTCATGTAAAGTAAACCAACTTTGAATCTCCCATGTTTAACAGCTGCATCAATATCCTTTTGAGAGAACACATCACGCAAATGACAGATCTTGCGCCAATACCAACTGGTATCCGCCTTAAGATGGTACTGCCAGAAGCTTTGGCCTTTTAAATACACTGTGTTGACCCATTTCACCCAAAGAGTCTTAGGTTGATGATTAATAGCCCAGATATATTTGGCTAGCATTGCTTTGTTCCACTTAGTTCCTTCACCAAAACCTAGCCCACCAAATCTTTTCGGCAAACAGACTGAGGACTAAGGAGTGAGATGAAAATTACTTCTAGTACCATTGTTGCCCCAAAGAAACCACAAGCAAAGTTTATCTACCTCTTTGACAATACTTTGAGGGAGCAAGAAGATGTTCATCCAATAATTACACAATCCCAAAAGAACTGATGTGATCAATTGAATCCGCCCTGCATAAGATAAATGTCTACTAGCCCAGGTGTGAAGTCTAAGCTTGATTTTTTTAAGAATCTCACCACAATATGCCATTTTCCATTTTGTTGGCCGCATAGGGATCCCCAAATATTTAAGAGGGAAAGTTCCCTCATCAAGCTATAAAATCTGAAGAATCTGGTCCTTAACAGCAGCCGAAACCCCTCCAAAAAACACTTGAGATTTACTGATGTTAGCCTTCAAACCAGTGCTGTTACAGAAATCCTTAAACACCTGTTTAACCACCTGAACTGAGCCACTATTAGCTTTGCAAAAGATCACTAAGTCATCAGCAAAGCAGAGATTAATGATCTTAAGGCCTTTGCACAAAGGATGATATCTAAACTCTTGGTGCTGAGCCCCTAGTTGAAGCAGCCTCGTAAGATATTCCATAATCAAGACAAATAGTAAAGGTGATATAGGGTCCCCCTGGCGAAGACCCTTAACACCCCTAAAACCCCCCTGCATTCTACCATTCAGCATAAGAACATAAGAGGTGCCACGAAGACAAACCACCACCCAATGAATGAATCAGTTAGGAAACCGAAAACAGATAAGTAATTTCTCTAGAAAGCACCAGTCTATTGTGTCATAAGCCTTGCTCAAGTCAATCTTTAAAGCACACCTTGGGGAAGCATTTCTTCTATTGTAGTTCTTGATCAAGTCTTGAAACATAAGAATATTATGAGCTAACGATCTTTCTTTAACAAAGGCACCTTGATTTTGACTTATCAAATGAGGAAGAACTTCCGATAGTCTACTACAGATCATTTTTGAGATGCACTTATATAAAGTGTTGCAACAGGCTATGGGCCTGTAGTCAACTGCTCGGCTAGGCAAATCAATTTTAGGAACCAAAGCAAGCGCTGTTTCATTGAGCTCTGCAGGGATTTTTCCATCTCGAAAGAATCCAAGAACAACATCTGATATGCCATTTCCAATATCCAGCCACATTGTTTTGTAAAATTCAGAACCAAATCCATCCGGCCCTGGACTTTTTATGCCCAGAATGCTAAGGAGAGCCTTCTTAACATCAGATTTCCCAAAGTCCCTAGTCAACCGCAGTTGCATCTCAATATCCAGACAAGTCCCCAACTCTATACACTGTGAATTAAATGAACCATTGGCTAAACTAGAGCTGCCCATGTAGCCTCTGAAATGGTCTAGAAAATGATGAACCACAGCCTCATAATCATCAATAATATCCCTTCGCTCATTCAGAAAGGAGACAATACGATTCTCCTCTTCTTTTTTTGATGCAAGCATGAAAGTAAGCATTATTATCATCTCCCTTCTGCAACCATGTAATTTTGCTCATTTGAATTAAAAAGCTTCTGTATCTATCAGCATGATCTTGAAAACGAACAGCTGCTGATTTTTCAGCCTCCTGTGCAGCCAGATCAGTTGGGGCAGCTTGAGCTCTAGTGAGTGCCAGCTGATAGTCTCCTTTAGCTTGATGATAACTCTGTTCAACATCTCCAATTTCCTCTCTATCAAAGGCTTTTAAAATATGCTTTAGTCTAAGCAGTTTTTTAGTCACACCCAGCAGACCCCTCGCTACCATTATCCTTATTTTCTTTCTCTTCATTTTACCATTTTCTCTTTTATCACTTTTTATTTTGGAAGTCCTTTGCCCTCATTTATAATTTTTTGTTTTTTTTTCTTTTGTAGATCTAAAACTTTTAAATCGAGGTTAACAAATCAATAGCTGGAAGTATATTTATTTTATTTTATGACAATCATATTTAGTTTATTCCGCATATTTAAGATTGTTAATGCATCTATATTAGTTATAAATGAGTTTGTATTGCTTTCAGAAATATAATTATCTAAAGCTTTTTGTGACATTTATATAGATGAAATGTAAATTCGATTGACAATGAAGACAAAAGTATATAGTGCTGCCCTTGCTAGGTACATATAATATTGTTGTGGCTCATTTATTCATCACGAAGAAGATCAACATAAATCGAACCTCTTTAACATACATAAAATGAAGTGGTTCTTAGTCGAGCATATTTCCTCTTTGTCCAAAGAGAGCCATCTTTTTTTGTCTTCTCTTATCATCGTTATGCTTAGATGGTAGGCATTTGGATGTGAGCATCAGCCGATTGGTCGTACCAATATTTCAAGTTATCTCCATAGCTCACTCCTAACATGTGACAGTACCTCTTGTAGTAGCCGACGCTATTAGTATCGGCAATTGCCAGATTATTATTAGGAGGTCTTTTTCCATTGATTATGTTTCCAATCACACCATAGCTGGGGATCACTTTCACTTGGGAATAATTAGCACTGATAACAACATCATGGCAAGAAGGCTTGTTGTCATGCTGAGTCATCCAGAACCATATGGCTGTCTTGAACGATACAATTGGGTCTGTTGCTACCAAATCAGGGTCGTTGATCAAATCTAAGCCAAGACTTTCTCCAGCAAGCCCGTAATTGTAGTTGCTGCCAGATCAAGTAGTAGTGATGATATATATATATATATATTTGTCAAATTAGTATTAATAAAATTATATATATTGGTATAGGAGCTAGTATAATTTTTCTTTTTGAAACTTATAATGATACTTACTGAGTGAGCTGCACAGGTCCTCGACCATTGTATTTTTGGGCAGAAGCGCAAGGCCAATGAGAAGAAGTGCAATAATCGTTCTCAAGGTCCGTAGTAGTAGTAGTGGCAGTAGTAGCAGTCCCGTTGATATGACAATATCCCCATTCATGTGAATCTATTAAATCATCATACATCTCACTTTGACCTATACACAATAATAATTCCATCCATGTTATTAGTTGGACTAACCATATCAATTAAACAAGGAGAGTAAGGTGGCTTTTGGTTCACTAGAATAAGTATTAGAATAGAATCTTAATTCCTAAATTGGACTCATTTCAAAGTTTGGTTTCACTTTTAACTGATCCAAAAGGAAGAGTGATTCACTCAAATATTGGATTAAAGTTTCAAAAAATAAATGGGTTGAAAGCCCATTCCATTCCAAAACCAATAATATAATGCCCAAATTACCCTTCTCTTCTTTATCCCATCAAGTTTGTAAAACTACAAACTCCACCAAACATGATGAACTCTTCCTTATCCAGCTACACCTTCGGTATTATAATGACTTTTTTTTCCTTGTCTCAGGATATTTTCTTTTCTTTTTCTTCTTCCGTATTTTATTTTTTAATAACCAAATCAAATAAGATATAAATAATAAGATGTCATTATATATATTTAAAACTTCTTGCATGTAATTAAACACTTTTTTTTTTAAACTGTTAATGGCATAAAAAACCAATTATTTCTCTAATTTATAAAATGAGAGTAATTTGATCAAAAAATTTAATTTAGAATTAAAAACCAGTAATTTGGTATTTTAAAAAAAATTAACATTCAAGGTTAATATAATTTGTTCAAAAAATATTCATTTATTTTAGAAAATAAGACTTTGTATCTGCCACCAAAAATAAATATATATTCAACATATACATTAAATATATCAAATATATAACAACTACAACATATTCTTTTTTTTTTTCAACACCACATTTTTTTTTTCTATTTTTGGTATCTGGATAAACATAATTTCAATTTTTTTATATGACAGTGTACATTGTAGGTATTTAGAATATCGTGCAAATTTTTAAGAAATTCTAAATCGTTTACGAATCTGAAAACAATGTTCAAACTGTCAAATTTTACACGCATACAATAGACAATTTAGACTATATTTTCGGTACCATAATTTATTCGAAATTTTTTAAAAATTTATAATATGTTCTAGATAACTATAATTAAAAATAGAAAAAGTATCCACTGCTGTAAAAAAGAAAAAAAAACATTGCAGCCTGTTATTATTTATATAATAAAAGGATAAAAAAGATATATATATATTTATATATATTATAGTTGAGAAATGATGGATATGAAACCTGTAGTTGCTTGAGATGTTTGACCGAAGAAAGCAGCTAGCTCTCTCTTACGAGTGGCAACATCACCGGTGGTAGCAAAAGCAGGGAAAGAGGCAGCAGCAATGAGGAAAGCGTCGTAGTTGTAGAACCCTTGGCTTGGACAATCTTTCATGTGCTTAAACATTTCGTTATAAACTGATTCACTAAGAATCTTGCTTACACCGCCATTGTTTTTGATGAGTTGCAGTAGTGCCTCGCCACTACTGCTCGAGGTCGAGGTCGAGGACCAACATTGGTATCGGCAGTATCTTCCGCTGCAGTAGCTTGCTCCGCCACCACACCAATTACTGATGCTGCAGCACCTATCGCCTCCACATGGAGGGTTCCCTACAGCTGGTCCACATCTGTGGTCGCTTCTTTCGCCCGCAAAGACCGCTATCACTAATAAGGAAAGACTTACAGATAACACAAAAAGACTACTACTACCACTACTACTTCCCAAGTAGTACTTCATCTTCTTTAATCTTTCTAATTACTACGTTTATTATATATATATATATATATATTTATGGAAGTTCAAGTTGTTTGAGTGTACGTTTATATGAGGAGAATTAATGGGTATTTATACATAACATTAGTAGCACAAAGCCAGGGTGAGGGAGTACGTAGTACTCAATATCATCAGGTAGATTATAATAAGCTAATATAAGGTGGCATAAGTAGAAAATTTAAATCTCACATATTATAACTTAAAGTATATTTAACAACCACTCATAATACGCCAAAAGTAGTGTTCACATCATATAGTGCTCAAATAGCCACTAACTAATTGATGTAAGTTGCTAATTTTTAACAATATCTCATACTACTTCGAAACATGCACTCATGACACATCAATTAAGTTGGCCATATTCTTTTCATCTTCTCTTATCATGGAACGTTCTTTGTTTCTTTAATTATATTAAACCCAATTGAGATCAGAGGCTGCTCAAGAAAAAGGTTTATGGATAGTCGCAACATATTCATATACAAATAATCAATCTGTACTTAAATATATTTTTTGGCATGAATATCATTATGTACGCCATGACAAAAAAGTCTATGCGTAAACCCCATTTTTTAATTTGCCACTCAAATTACATCAATAATTGCTTGAAACTATTTATTTTTATAAACTATTCTTAGATCGATAAGGTCTACCAAAATTTTGAATTCCATAGAGTGATGAATCTATAATGATATTCAAAATGAGATTATTTTAACAAATATAATTATTTTTATTTTGATAAATTTTAATGTGTCAATTATAAATATATATTTTTTTCTTTTGAAATAGATGAGAAAATAAAAGATAGCACCTACCACTACAAAAAAAAAAATCTTATTTTTAGTTACAAATTTTGTTGTGACTAAAAAAATATCATCATATTTATGTCATCTTTAAAAAAATCCGTAACTAAAAGTGCTAATCATAATTTATTGTGACTAAATATATTTTTAGTCACTATAAATTTTATCACTATATATAATAGATTGTAACTAACTCTACACTGGTAACAAAACTTGTGTTTAAATATTCTTTTTTATTTATAAATACTTTTTTGTTGTGACTAAAAAGAATATTTTTTCAATTTTTTTTTGTAGTGTACTTATATATTTTTACTTTTTGGTAACATACTTTTTTATGGTTAAAAGTGAAGAGTTTGAAACTAAAAATATTATCATAACTAGGTTACCATTAAAAAAACTCTGATCAAAAGTATAACAATTTAAGAGATGTTAAAAAAAAAAGTATAATACTATTTAAGAGACTAAACAACAACATTATTACATATAAAAAGTTGTATACAATACTTTAATTTTAATCATTCATATTTTTAAGTGGGATTACATCATTATCATTTCAAATTGTGTGGTTGAAATTAATAATTATACATCATTGTGTAAAATTTTATATGTGCAACTTTTATGTTTCCAATCATTACTCAATTTCTATTCATTAAAATTTTTAATGATTAAACTTGAACAAATTTTAATTTCGAAAAAAAAACTTGGACAACTTACATTATATCAATAATAGACATCCCGAAAACGAGAAATAACATATCATAAAAGTTGAAGTTACAAACTAGTAACTTATATCCTAATGGATAATATTTCTATATATAGGGGCATCCAATGAATAACGACAACTCACATAGTGTGGTATTAGTGGAATATGATCATCATATATATCATTAACATTTTACCCAAGACTTGATAGATACATTATTAATGAGTCCTATTTAATATATAATTATTAGGGGCCGTTTGGTATGAGAAGTTCACAGTTTTCATATTACTGGAAAAGTTGAAGAGAGTAATATGATAGTCTGGAAACTTACATCATTGAGTTTGGTTGTGCACTGTAATCTTATCTATGATTCCTAGGAATATCACTTTCTATGTTTGGTTATGCATAGGAATCTGTTAAGTTTTCATAAAATTAATATAATAATATATTTCATCAAAATAATTTACAAACAATTTTACTCATGAAATATTTTTCAACAGAATTAAAAAAATATATCTATTGAATACTAGAATCAAGTATAATTTTTAAAATTACAAAAATACATTTATTTTATTTTTAATAATATTTCATTTGTTATTTTAAACTAAAGTAATGATATAAAGGCTTTACAAATCAATTTCTTTAAATAAACAAATATTATTTATTATTTTATAGTTTGATATATGTATATTTGTTTTTTTTCTTCTTCATATTTTCATAAAATTAATATAATAATATATTTCATCAAAATAATTTATAAATAATTTTACTCATGAAATATTTTTTAACAAAATTAAAAAAAAAATACATCTATTGAAAACTAGAATCAAGTATAATTTTTAAAATTAAAAAAATACCCTTATTTTATTTTTAATAATATTTCATTTGTTATGTTAAACTAAAGTAATGATATAAAAGCTTTACAAATCAATTTCTTTAAATAAAAAAAATATTATTTATCATTTTATAGTTTGATATATGTATATATATATTTTATATTTTCATAAAATTAATATAATAATATATTTCATCAAAATAATTTACAAACAATTTTACTGATGAAATATTTTTTAACCGAATTAAAAAAATACATCTATTGAATACTAGAATCAAGTACAATTTTTAAAATTAAAAAAATACCCTTATTTTATTTTTAATAATATTTCATTTTTTATTTTAAACTAAAGTAATGATATAAAAACTTTACAAATCAATTTGTTTAAATAAACAAATATTATTTATCATTTTATAGTTTGATATATGTATATTTGTTTTTATATTATAAGCTTAAAAAATAAAATAAGTCATTAACTAAAAAAAATTATTGGTTTAAGACTTTTAAAAAAAAAAAAAAAAATAATAATTTTGAAGTGTTTCACATTCCTGAGTATCTGAAACCTACTTGTCAGATGAGTTTCACATTAACCTAAAATCAAGGAAAGTTAAAACCCCTGGAGTACAGATTCCCGGGTTAGAAAAACTCAAATCCAGTACCAAACATAGGAAAATGTTCAGATTCACATTCCCGTGTCCAAATTCCTGCATACCAAAGGAGACTACAAAAGTTGTCTTTTTCATATAAACGCAGTGTAGTTTTGGTTGACATACGTACGCACCAATTTGAGATCAGATTATTAATTAGATAATACATTAATTTTTATATGTATCAGAATTTGCTTATTATAATAACAATAATTTCTACATGCTCACAGGGAGAGATAAAGAAAATCTAACGATATACTCATCTCTTTATACTAATAAAATACTATACATTTCATTATCGATTTATACTTCCAAATATCTATCATTAGTAATTAAGTGTTTCATAGCGACTAATTATGTAGATGTAAATTGCTCATTTTTAATAATATCTGATATTACTCTAAAACATGCACACAAGACATTTATCAAGTTGGCCACATTCTTTTCATCTACACTTAACACGGATCGTTCTTCATTTGTTTCTATAATATACCAGCCCCATGTCCCCATGAAATCAGAGGCTGCTCGATCAAGAAATTTTTTTATGGATAGTCATACCATTATTAAATAATAATTAATCTGCAACAGTACTATTTAAATATATACTTTTTGAGTAAATATAATTTTATACGGTATAATAATAATAAAAAAAATAAGTCGACTATGTGTAAAAAAGTTTTTGCGCCATTAAATAATTATATGCTAATGTTTACTTAAAACTGGTTATTTTTATAATTATGCTTAGTGTTGGGCCCAAGATATTCGGCCCAAAGTTCTTTCCTCATTTGCCGTATATTCAAAACGGGTCGTTTTGATCCGCAGAAGCTCCGAAGGCAAAAACTATGGGTCAGAGGTAGTTTATGCCTCTGACCTCCGAATGCATAATTTAAAATCAACGCATTTTGGAGGGAAATTCGGTTATTTTTCCTCCACCAGTCAAGGGTTCGGTTGAACCAACTAACCACTTTACATTTTTGTTCTATAAATATGAGATTCTTATTCAAACAAAGGGATCGAAGATTTTTCTGACTTAGGCATCGGAGTGTCTTTCTTGCAGGTATCCCCGACGGATTAAAGGCGATCTTCACTACCGGAGCAAGATCGGAGCATCATCTATTGTCGGCTCATACCTCCAATTATAGAAAGACATATTTGTTGCATCAACAATTGGCGTCGTCTGTGGGAAGAACGTTTCCGTCCTAGCCACATCGTCGAATCAAGAAATCAAGAACTTTTCTTTTTCAACCAAGACCTTCTCAAACCTTGGAGCCATGCCACCAAAGGCCAATGGAGTGTCGGGTCCCGTCACCCAGATCGTCCCACCAGCGGACGTAAACGACCAAATCGACAGGATGTGTCGCCTACTGGAGACCAACTAGCAGAGATCCGACGAAGCCTTTAAAATGTTGGCCGAAGCTCAGGCTAGGCTTGAAGCTGAGATCGCCGAGTTGCGCAAATCCGCCGACGCTACACGCAACACCAAAGGCAACAACAATCTCGACTCTGGTAGACCCGAAGTTCTAGTCGACTGCATCAATTCCCCTCAAAGAACCACGCACCTTGGCAGCAAAGGATCCTAGGGTCCCACACCACCCTCCCCTACCCATCTTTGTCTAGGGGCCGAAGAAAGACAAGCTCCACTCTGTGACACACACGTGCGAACCGGAACATAGCCCACCAGGTCAACTCAGCCAGCTGCTGAGATCGGGCCCCAACAGACCACACAACGAGCCAAGCATGATTCACCAGTTGAGGACCGTACCCCCTCCATCCAGTTCTTAGACAATTGGAAAGAAGAGATGATGAGGGAAATGATGCAGAAGTTCTCCGACGGGAGGTCCATTCACGCAACTGAGCACATGGATCTTGTATCAAGAACCACTGAGAAGTCTCCATTCTCAGAGTGGATTCAGAATGAGCCCAAACCATGAGACTTCGTAATCCCTTCTCTACATGCGTTTAATGGAAAGGGAGACCCGTTAAATCACCTGTTTCAATTCCAGCAGAAGATGGCATTAGAAGCCAACAATGAAGTCATACAATGTAAGGTCTTTTCCAAGACTTTCTCTGGGCCGGCTCTGCTGTGGTTCAGACAATTGAAGCCTAGTTCCGTCAAGAGTTTTGGTGACCTCCGACAAACTTTTCTCCAACAATACAGTGCAAACCGTGAGGCACCAAGAATAATGGCAGACCTCTATCAGATCGAGCAAGGGGAAAATGAACATCCAAAGTCGTACCTACAACGTTTCATCAACCTCGTCCATCAGATCCCTGATGTCGACCCAGTTACCGCGGCCAATCTCTTCGTCAAAAGCTTGTAGGTGGAATCTCTCTTGCACGAAAATCTCACCATGACACTGCCTTATGACATGGCTGAGATCCAGATCTGTGCCGAGGGCGTCTTCAGAGTCCTAGAATTTTGGGAGCGTGCGTAGAAGAAATCCGCACTTATCTCCGCTCCACCGGTGAGTAATCCTCCTCCCCCACCTACGAGGGACGACAAGCGGAAGGGCAACAAGCGAACCACACAAAGGAAGGGAAGAGGCCACGACAGAATCGAGAGTCACCGTGATACCCCTCCTTCTAATACACCATCCCACAGGAAGTCATCTATGAAGAGAATAAAGACAGACCCATCTGGCGTGAGCCGTACAAGATTACCACTCCTCCTGACAGAAGAGATAAAAATAGATACTGCCTCTTCCACAAAGATCACGGCCATACGGTCGCTGAATGCCACAACCTGCATAATCAGATCCAGGCCCTCATGAGAAGTGGACGACTAACCCAGTACATTAAAGAGGCAGGCAGACCCGGCACCTCACAGCCGAACCCTGCTTCTGCCCCAACACCTCGCGCAGCCGACCCCGTGCGTACGACCTCTACAAGCTTACAGGAACCTCTCAAGCAAGTCCCCATGATACACGGGATCGTGGAGCTCACTGAGGAACAAGAGCATGCAACCATAATTCACAAGAGGATGGAGGAACAGGTGCAGGGATATAGATCATTAGACCACACAATCAATCTTGTCACTTCAGAGGACAGATGTTATCCAGCCTCCGTTATCACCTTCACTGAAGACGACTTACAGGGAGTGCACCTACCCCATGACGATCCTCTCATCATCTCACTATAGGTCGACCATTGCCAACTGGGTAAAGTTCTAGTCGAGAGGGGCAGTGGGGTTGACATCCTTTTCTGGGAAGCCTTCCAAAAGATGGGGCTAGAGGAAAATCAGATCCGAACCTCCACTACACCCATTTTGGGATTTAACAGCCAGAGAGTATACTTGAAGGGCGTTGTATGATTAACCGTGGTGGTCGCGGAACGTACCTTGCCTGTGGACTTCCTCATTATTGACTCTGTCACAAGCTACAACGCCATCATGGGGAGAAATTGGATCCACAGAATGCAAGGGGTAGTCTCAATTTTGCATCAGGTGATGCGGTGCCACTCACCCAACGGGCGCTACACCATCGACATAAAGGGATGTCAGAATCAGGCCAAGAAATGATTCCTTACCCTGAAAGAAATAAACAACTCTAGCACCTCCCCCCCCTGATGGCAATCCTGACAAACAGCAATTACATCACGACCTACCAGCATGCCTCAAAGGCATCAATTTAGAGGAAGATCGAGAAAAACCCCAAATCACCCTTGATGACCTAGAGAAAATATGTCTGGACGATGCTGACCCGTCCAAAATAGTGTTGGTAAGTACCAAAATTTCTGAGAAAGAAAAACACACCCTAGTCCACTTTCTCAAAACCAGAGTTGGAACTTTCTCCTGGTCTCCACATGACATACCCGGGATAGATTCCTTCGTCATGAGTCACAGCCTCAATATATCAAACAACTTCCCACCTGTCAAGTAGAAGCAGAGGAGGTTCGCTCCTGAAGTCAACCAGGTCATTCAAGAAGAGGTACAACGTCTTCTGAGCACAGGGGCAATCGAAGAATGCCTATATACCAGCTGGCTAGCCAACCCTGTGGTGGTCCCAAAGAAGAACGGGAAAAAGAGAGTATGCATAGACTACACCAACCTAAATAAAGCATGTCCTAAGGATAGCTACCCTCTACCAAAGATTGATCAGATGATAGATGCCACAGCAGGATTTGAAAGAATGAGCTTTCTTGATGCTTACTCCGGACACAATCAGATCCCAATGAAATCAAAAGATCGGATCCATACAACTTTCATAACAGAAGGTGGATTATATTGCTACAAAGTTATGCCCTTCGGGCTAAAGAATGCAGGAGCAACGTACCAGAGGCTGATGCACAAGCTGTTTTCATCGTTGCTTGGGAGAAACATGGAGGTCTACATTGATGACATGGTCGTAAAATCTCAACAAAGTTCTTCACATGTGGACGAATTGACCGAATGCTTCGACATCCTCGACACTTATAAAATGAAGCTGAACCCTACTAAATGTGCCTTTGGGGTGTCCTCTGGACAATTTTTAGGATATGTGGTCAGCTAGAGAGGCATCGAGGCCAACCCAACATAGATTGCATCCTTCTCAGAAGTCAAAGAACCTAGAACCATTCGAGACATCCAGGCTCTGACAGGAAAAATTGTGGCGTTAAGCCAGTTCATATCGCGCATGTCTGATCGTTGCCAGCCCTTCTTGCAATGCATAAAGAAATCCACCAACACCACCTGGGGAACAGAAAAAAAAAAAAAAGCACTAGAAGAATTGAAAGCTTATTTGAGCTCTCCTCCTATACTGAGCTCCCCTGTCGCCAATGAAGATCTGTTCTTGTACCTATCTATCTCACACTTTGTCGTGAGCTCTGTGCTCTTCCGAGAAGACGCTTGTCGGCAGAGGCCAGTGTTTTATTGCAGCAAGATGCTACTAGACGCTGAAACTCGCTACAACATGATGGAAAAATTGGTGCTCGCACTCGTCACGGCAAAGAAGAAGCTACACCAATATTTTGAAAGCCACACCATCATTGTATATACGGACTATCCACTGAAACAAGTGTTGAGTAAACCCGATCTCTCTGGAAGGTTATCTAAATGGGAAATTGAGCTTAGGACGTATGATATACAATTCTTGCCATGAAAAGCAAAAAAAGGACAAGTACTTGCTGACTTTCTGGTCGAAATACAATCCTTTACCCCAGATACCTTGCCTGAATTGCTGGAAACAGAAGATGAATGGGTGTGGACGATGCATACGGACGGGGCATCCAATTCCCAAGAAGCCGGTATTGGCGTCATATTAGAAGCTCCCTCGGGCTTGAAAATTTAGGAAGCCATTCGTTTGGAACAATTCGCAACAAATAATGAAGCAGAGTATGAGGCTCTGATCTATGGCTTAGAACTAGCACAAGACATAGGCGTTAAACGTTTGAGCGTCAGAGGAGATCCACAGCTCATGATAGAACAAGTGGCCGGGAATTTCGATACCAAGGCACCCTATCTGGCCAGCCTACTACAAAAAGTATTTGACTTACGGTCACATTTCCACCAGTTTGAACTCGTAAAAGTACCGAGGGAACAAAATCAGAAGGCTGATGCCCTCGCCAAACTAGCCTCTGTAGGGGAATGTACGCGACGATCTTTTATATCCATAAGCCAATCACCCAAAGCTTTGGAAGTTTTCTCAACCTCGTCAAAACCCGAGTACTGGATGGACCCAATCATTCGATACTTGTCCACACCTAAACTGCCCCCTCATCCGAAAGATGCAAAGCTTCTGCGCCTTCGAGCATAATGCTATTCCATAATCCATGGAATGTTATACCGTAAATCATTCGATGGCCCCTATCTTCGGTGTTTGCATCCATCAGAAGCTAAAAAAGTGTTAGAAGAGATACACGAGGGAGCATGTGGAAATCACACTGGGGGCCGAAGTTTGGCACACAAAGCACTTACAGCAGGGTACTACTGGCCGTACATGATGATAGAAGCACGTGACTATGCCAAAAAATGGGACATATGCCAACGATTTGCACCCACCATCCATCAACCCGCTCAAACTTTACACTTAATCATTGCACCTTGGCCTTTTGCAAAGTGGGGTATGGACGTGGTAGGTGAGCTGCCTAAAGCTGCTGGAGGAAAATGGTATGCTCTGGTAGCCATCGATTACTTCACTAAGTGGGTTGTGGCAGAAGCGTACGTCACGGTCAGCAAAACAGACACCACGACCTTCATATGGAAGCACATCATCTGTCAATTTGGGATACCATGGGAGATAGTTGTTGACAACGGAACCTCGTTCCAAAATGCCAAAGTACAGGAGCTATGTGACACATACAAGATCAAATTAAGTTTTGCCTCTGTCACTTACCCGCAAGGCAATGGCCAAGCAGAAGCTTCCAACAAAGTCATTTTTGCCAACATTAAGAAAAACTTGGAAGATAAAAAAGGAGCATGAGCAGAAGAACTACCAAAGGCGTTATGGGCCTATAGGACAACAAAAAGGTCCTCGACGGGTGAATCTCCCTACGCCATGGTATATGGAACAGAAGCTATCATCCCGACAGAGGTGGGCCTACCTACACTTCGAACAGAGATCGCTTCTGATCAAACTACAAACAACATTCAACTGATGCACAACCTTGACCTTTTGGAAGAGGTACGAACAATAGCACAATTAAGACGAGAAAATTATCAAAAGGCTGCAGAATGCTACTACAACAAAAGAGTTCACTCGCGTACGTTTCAGAAAGGCGATTGGGTTTTGCGCAAGGTCTCTGGCAACAAAAAGAAGCTGGAACCAAACTAGGAAGGGCCTTTTGAAATCATAGAAGTATTAGGCAGAGGGTCTTATACTCTTAAGAATGTACGTAGTGGGAAAATTGTACCTCGTACTTGGAATTCAATATCTTTGAAACAATATTATTGTTAATAGTTGTACTGTATAATTCGAAAGTAATGCAACAACTTTCCCTTTTTACATTATTTTGAGTATATCTTACACGTTCATTTTTTGCTGACACGATTTTGCATAAGAATTCCTTACTAAAACAACATACTAAGACAATCATGTGACAACTGTCACTTCACTCGAAAGATGCTATCAAACATATATTTTAATATATCCTTACCTACCCATATGAAAAACAACATTATTCACGTGCACTTAAAACCACCTACCACTCTAGCTATAAATAAGTGACTATCTGAACACTTGTGGTTATCAGTTTCCCATCCTTTCAAATATCCTACCACAATACCACATAAAACTTTGGCCCCAATACAGCCATTTTCCACACCTAAGTATTCCTTTACACCTGAGACAAAGTCTACCAGCCAATGAAAAATGATACATGATAAGATACAACATCTTGCCTCACATACAAACCCGATCAGAATAGGGCAGAACCTCGATGGATCGTGGCAGCAAGGCCATTACACGCAATCTGCATACGCAGTCCTGTTGCCTCTGCTATTACACTCGATATTATGCCCAAAAGCATTCTAATCTGACTTGACTAAGCTTACGGGGAGCTAAGGCCAGCCATTTCGCAGTCTAATCTGGCCTGACTATGCAGATTTGGTTGTCCACCCAAGGTACACTACATCACCTACCCTGTCCTCTTATCTGAGTAAGAGGAGCCCCCCCCCCCCCCCCCCCGCAGTTTACTCTGCCCTGATTACTGCAGCAGAACCATCAGCTGCCACACTTCAGATTCGAATCCAATACACACTAACTAGTTTGGCAATCCAAGGGCAGGAGGAACTTTTCTCGCAATCGCACCCACGTCCGGTACAACGGGTGCCTTTGCCGAAGTACAAGCCTACCCAAGCAAGCCTTCGCACATACTCCTCGGTATGGGTGCACTGGAAAGACGCCTGCCTCATGGCTCTACCCTCCTCGGCTCTGCCTCGACGCCCAACCCCGCATGTTGTTTTCAGCATCCAGCCTGAACCGCCTCGCCCCCTCTAGCAAATGGTAGAGCATCAACCATGCTTTTTCATACACCTGAGGGGCCGATCCCATTCCAATGAGACACCAACACGACTCTCTAAACGTAAGAAAGTTTAACACGAAACAATAACGTGGGCTTCACAAAGTACAACACTCTCAGTGCTACAATCCGGTTCGATAGATGTTAAGCACGGGCATACCTATATACTCGACTCTTTTAATGATCAACGCACGAAAATGATGAAAAATTTGTAGTTCATGCAATCAGAAGACCACAGATAATTAAAAATAACAATTGATTAGAAACTGTTATTTATAAATTATGTTACATTAATAACGATTTCAATTACATATAACATATTGCTTTAACTACTATATACAAGTATTCTCTTGGTAATATCTAATCTCATTCAATACGACGCATGTACTCTGACATCGCACTCTCTAGCTTCGGATGGCCCAATCCATAGCGCTCACACGATATGTAATACGGGATACTACTTCTTATTAATTCCTCCAACGCCCACGTTGAATATAACCACTGTGGATTATCGAAGATTCGCCTAAAAAAAGGCACCTTCATCCACTCACGATGCTCACCTGCAACAGCAATGTCATCAGCACCAACCAATCACTACAACACTAAGCTGAATTGCTCACACAACACTTAACTGGGCATTCTCTCCCACCATCTGTATAGGTTTTTACTGTATCTCACACACAATGGCCTAAAGGGTCTATGAAGCCTCTGATCCGAATAAACCATCTGACTCTCACCTGCTGGAATACCTTCAATTAAGTACTGAACAGAGAAAAACACATCCACTAACACACCCGACAACCAACGTGAACAAAACTCAACTTGTATTGATAATTTGTACCATTACATATACAATTGTCTACATATTAACGACCAAATAGACCATAGAATTCATATACAAGCATCGATACAAAATAGAAAATAACAAAACCAAAAAGAAGAGATAATGTGTCATTCATTCTATGGCACCTCTTTCGCCATTTGGTCTGACTTCTGCAACTGGAGCAGGTTCTGTCACCTTCTGTTCAGAAGTCTCAGCCACATCACCTTCTTCTACTGCTTCCCCATTAGCATTGTAAATCGACCCCAACATGTCACCTTTCAACTTCAACTTCTCCAGATGATGTGCTGGGTAGATGATCTGCAGATCCCCAAGCTCATTCAGATACTCATCGACGTTGTAATTGCCAACATTCACGTCGATGCTTTTACATTACATCTCGAGCTTAGCCCATTTCTCTTCCAGGGTCTGCTTCTTATTACACAGTGCCATATCAAGGTATTTCGCAGTGTCCACCTCAGCCATCCTCACAAACTTTCGTTCAGTGATCTCACGATCTCAGATACGCTGCCTCGTGGCTTCCACTGCTGCCTCTTCTGCCCTTTGCAAAATAAATCAATCTTGTCATCAACACATGCAACATATTAATCCACCATCTTGCCAATGCATCAATGACTACAGAAATAACACATACCTTAGTCATCTCCTTCAATTGCTTCTCGGTTTTTATGACCACCTCCTCTTTTTCCTTCAACCTCTTCTCTAACTGGAGTTCCACCTCCAGCTTCTGCTTCCTGGCATCTGCCACGATCATTTCCAGCATCTCTGACTTTTGTTGCAGCTCTTTCTTTTCTTTCTCCAAGATCTCTTTATCTGTCTGCAACGACACTACATCCTCATGAAGGTCATTTATCATGCTGTCAAGCTTCTCCATTCGGGCTTCATGTTGAACGCAGACTTGGTTTTTCTCCATCCATTTATTGGTCATCACCAACAGATCAACTTTCAGTTTGTCTCGCTCCACCTCGAGTTCGACATCACCTACTATCCTCTCCTCTGTGGCGGCAACCTTCTCTTTAGCCTCTACCAGCTGCGTTTCTAACTTCTTGATGGCTTCCACAAGCACATTTTGGTTTGCTTCGACCATCATTCTCCCTGCCCGCTCCTCTTCAAGCTTAACCACCTGCTCTGCCAGTTTAGAGCTGTGCTGCACAGCCGCTACGTACTCTCGTCTCGCAGCAGAAGCACATACGTAGCTCTGCAAAATATCAATTACATTTATCACCAATCACACTACATACATATCACACGATACTCACTCTATTCTATAATAACAAATCATACTAGTTTTCAACCAACTTACCATCCATATATGGTCTGACACTTGTTGCAGCAAGTCCCCTTGCCCACTCAGCGATCCGATAGCTTCTGTAGGAAGATGAGGTCTGCGTATGCATAACATCTCCTCCATCACCTCTGTAGACGCAGAAGGTCCATATTCGGGCACTTCTCCCGTTCTGTCATTTGCTTCTCTCCCTGCTAACGCAGCAACAGAAGTAACGGGGGCAACCGGCTCCCCACCTTCTGATAACGTTGACACCATAACACTGTCAAATGTTAATGCGATCGTTCCCACTCTAGAAAAATATGGCATGGTAGGGCGTACAAGCAATGCATCTCCAATGTCTTCGCCCAAGTCACTTGGCAGATACACTGGCGTCTACACTGCAAAAGATGTTAGTTACTCCAGAAAAGCACTAGGAGACTCAAAGTTACTTGTACCCTTCGGGGATACAATGATGACCTCTCCTGGGTGGGAATCAGAAGCCACAGTTGATGTTGCGAAAACATCAACACTTAAAGTATGAACATCAGTGACTTCGGCAGTCCCCGATTTTTGACATACAGGAAAGTCTCAGAAGTGACGGTCAGACCTGCCTCAACTGACTGAGAAGGATTGTTCACGGATTCAGAACCCCCTTCGAAGGCATCCTCCAAAAGTTGGTTCTTACGTGAGGCAGAAGTAGGGCGTCTCCCCTCTGATCCATGCTTACGGCCATCATCAGAACCCCTAGCTAAAGCAGAAGCAGAGGGTAACGTCTCTGACGACTTCATGCAGACGCTAGGAGACTTTGCCTCGACTGGTGGACCACCTTGCATGCCATCTACGGTCGCCGCCTCTGACAGATTGGCTAATGTAGAAGGTACAGCTGCAGCGTGTGCCACCCCTTCTGGACCTGCCTTCAACAAGGATATAGTTGCAGGTGAAGAAGAAGATGATGCAGGTAAAGAGCCAACGGGGGCAGACTCTCGAGGCTTCTTACACAACGATAGAGCTTGCCCGGTCGGTAACTTCCCTAGAGTAAGCTTGGGGATCGCTAGAGGAGAACCCTTAGCAGTAGAAGCAGATCCCCTTGGGATCTGAAGCTTGGACGAAATACACTTCCCATCGTCTGAATCTTCATCAGAGGACTCCTCACGCGTCTTTCTCTTCCCTATGGCATCCTTAGGAAGAGGCACCTGTTGAAGAGGTTGGATTTGGAGGGCGTCAGAAGGCGTAAAGGTTCACCCATGTATATGAGAAGATCTGCGTGCCAAAGCATACTTATCAGGAGACGATTCTGCAGCAAGAGCTGAGCCAGAGCCCTCTTTCTTTTTATTCTCTGGAATCCCTAGGCGCTTGGCACATGCAACAAAGGTCTCAAAGCACGCCCTTTCACACTCGGTCTTCGATAGTGACAGAGTTGAAGAAGCAGGGGGAGAATTCTTCAAAAAAGCTCCCAGCTGCTTCGCGCATGTAGCTGTAATTTTGCCTAGGGACATGTCGCCCTTCTGCGACCTGGCCTGCATGGCCCCAGGATCGACTCGATCCATGAAGCAGAGCCGGGTCATAATTTGCATACAGTAGGGGTTCATCACACCTCTGATGCTAATGGCATTTTCCTTGGACTCATGCAGAAGCTCTTTCTCTGTCAACATGCTCTGTCATTCAGAACTCATGTTAACCTGAGGCCATGAGAAATCTGGTACGTGGAAATAAAACAGTAACACACAGAATCAGATTAGTAGGCAATCATCGAGACATGATTCACCCACACTAAAAGCAAAAAGGAACAAAATAAAAACATGACCCACCTTTTATGAACATCCTGGCCAAAGGAAAATTTTCTTGAGGCAGAAATTCAGGATACCACGCTCCACCAATGGCGAAGAAGTATTTGTCCCAATTTCGGTGGGAGTTCTCAAAATCAGTAAAGATCATTCGAGCCTTTTTAGGAGAAAGATAGAAGGTCTTCTAGGGTTTACCCTCTATTGCCTTGTTAGTCGACTTAGTGAAGCATGTGTATATGTCATCTGATTGAATGTCGACATTCATGAGAGTTCCTATCATCTGAGCGCCGACTATGGATTGGATAGCGTTCGGAAGAAATTGAGAAATATGAGCTCCAGAATTTGAAATTACTTGAACCAATAGAGCAGGGAGAGGGAAACGAAGCCACTCAATGTGTCTCGGGCTCATAACAATCTCAGTGGGCTTGACTACATCCTTGAATTGCCATTCCCGTAGTTCAGCATCCGAAAGCATCCGGACCATGACGTTATCAGGAATGTCAAACGATTTGCGTATGCGTTCATATGCATTTTTGTATCCATTGCGATCCATAGGTTCGGGAGATGAAAGTGAAGACATGATCGAGAAGACTGAGATGATTGCTGTGTGGATAAAAGGATGGTTAACTTTAGGGTTTCTTCCCTACGAGTTCTTCCCTGAAATATTTAGAGTAAAGTTTGAAATGGGAGTTATTTGAATTAAAACTAGTTAAATGAGAAATGAAATTCCTTAATCGAGTGCTTCACTCGGTAATTGTGTTCGCATTAAATTTCAAATGAAGCATGTCACGAGATTTGATGATCGTGTACCTACGAACCGCCTCGATCTACGAAGAATGACGGTTTTGGGTGAAATCTTTGGCATTGAAGAGTCGGCCCAAGGTTCGAGTTTATAAGCATGCCTCATCCGTTCGAAGCTTGGGCCAAGGGGCATCTGTTGGGCCCAAGATATTCGGCCCAAAGTTCTTTCCTCATTTGTCGTATATTCAAAATGGATCGTTTTGATCTGCAGAAGCTCCAAAGGCAGAAGCTACGGGTCAAAGGCAGTCTACGCCTCTGACCTCCGAATGCATAATTAAAATCAACGCATTTTGGAGGGAAATTCGGTTATTTTTCCTCCACCAGTCAAGGGTTCAGTTGAACCAACTAACCACTTTACATTTTTGTTCTATAAATATGAGATTCTTATTCAAACAAAGGGATCGAAGATTTTTCTGACTTAGGCATCGGAGTGTCTTTCTTGCAGGTATCCCCGACGGATTAAAGGCGATCTTCACCATCGAAACAGGATCGGAGCATCATCTATTGTCGGCTCATACCTCCAATTATAGAAATGCATATTTGTTGCATCAACACTTAGATTATGCAATATCTGCCAAAAATTTAAATTTTGTAGTGATGAATCTACAAATCATTTTTAAGATGAGATTTTTAAACTATATAATAATTTTTATTTTGCTAAAAATCAATTACAAATACAATTTTCCTTTGAAATATCAGGTGAGAAAAAGAAAAGAAAGAAAATGATGAATCATATGTAAGAGATCGAGGGAGAGAACTGAGTAGAAAATCATAGAAAGTACTACGTATTAATTGGTAGTTTAGGAAAAACTATTAAAAAAAAATTAACTTTTTAGTTTTTATTTTGAAGATGTGGTTTAATTATAAGTAGAGAGAAAATAACAAATAGAGAAGACTGAAAATAGAGGCTATAGAGCCACTTAATAATACACGTTTTATTAGATTCAATCCTATCAAATCGACGAGTTGCATCAAAATTTCTCTCTATATATTTTTGAAAGAAATGAGAATTTCCATATAGATTTATTTGGCTTGCACCTTAATTAATTAGTTTTGCTAAACTAACTCATTTATTTTTATTAACAAAATGGGTAAATATATCAAACATTTACGATCTATTTATTAAAATTAATGATTACATTTTAACAATATACACATAATCAAATGTATCCCCACAACCTTTAATTATAACATGCGAGATTGACTTCACACATCTCAAAGAAGTGAGCTCGTGATGTCGAGAACTCTATCTTATGGGAAAGGTGCAATCTTTTCCAAACAATGAGGAGATAGCACACAAATTGTGATCCCCTAAACTACTTTTCAGTTAAAGCCAATGACCGGAAACACTCTCACACTTAAGTGTAATTAATGTAGATGTTTTTCTTAGTGTTATAACTATTACATTTATTGTAATAATTATTGTTTAATTAATGATTGTAACAACCATCATAATGAAGCTGTTTGTAATGTTTACTTGCATCCCATAAGTAGGTGAACGCAGACCTAAAAAAAGTTAATCACATTTTAAACTTTGACACTACAAGAAAAACAATTTTTAGGGGCGACGCATGTCAGATATCTCCCCTAATAACGATAAAAGTCATCCCAGATTTGTTGTCCCTAATAAAATACGCCTAATGGGGTACATTAGAGACCACTTATGTGTCGCCCCCCTAAAAGTTAAGATGTCGCCTCAAATATTTTCACACGTGACGTACCTTTTGGTCAATGTGTCGCCCCTAAAAGTTGAGATGTCCCATCTAATATTGCAATATTAGCGGCGACAATGTCGCCCCTAATACAATTTTATTTATAAAAAGTTATAAAATTATTTTAATAATTAAAAAATCATTAATTAAAATTTAAATCATTAAAAATGAAAATATTATATTAAATATTGAAATTAGTTTACTAAGATAACAAATATTCGTATTGTTAATATAATTAAACAATAACTAACAATAATATCATAATCTCCTAAATCAGGTGCCTTGTCCTCCATATTGTCTTCATGTTGCAGTTGTGGTGGCTGTAGTGGCTGCGACGGCATCAGCCATGGATATTGGGGAGGTAATTTGGATGATCCTGCTTCATACATATAAGGATACGACGACTGCGACTGTAACTCTCACTTTTTTCTACAAATGCATTATAACAATTATGAAAAATAAGAGAAGATATTTTTATTCATACTTTTGAGTACATTACAATGTTAATTAAAAGACAGAGCTATTAAGTAAAATGGAAGAATAACTAATGAATACGCAACTATAATATCCATGGGCATGTCATTAGTATAATGCCCATAGAATGATGCAAAATACAAGCAAACAATCACTAAAGTTATGAGCAATAAAGAGAAATTCATGATTAGTTGACGAATTTTATCTAGAAGGGTAAAAGATGAAGAAGTTGTTGCAAGTAAATGGTTGAAGGAACAAATATTTATAGGACAAAAACTAGTCGTTATGACTGTTGGTGAATAGTGATCCGATCGTTGGAAACAATAACCTGACCGTTGGGAATATAGTTGTATCAAACTGTGAGATTTTAACAATTCAAAGTTGTTGAAGTAACTAACACATGAGAATAATTAATTTATGGATGTTAGAGAAACTTTCTCAGAAAAGTTTGTGAGTAAAAAAAAATGTTGGACTAAGTAATATAAGAAGATTAGGAAGTTTTCATTTTTTGGTTACTATTCACCGGGTTCTATTCATCCACAGTGGGGTCTGCAAGAGTCCTACAATAGGGTCCTCATGGTTCCCGCAGCGGGGTCCACCCCATGGTTCCCACATGATGATGCAGTAGTGATACAATAATGACTTTAGCAAACCACTATGCTTAATATTTTGAATATTTTATTATTCCTCTATGCTTGATATTTTAAATATTTTATTAGCATAGTAACAAAAAAATTTCCTATAAATAGCTCTTCCAAAACTCATTTTGAATTACCAAACTTTATTTTCTTTCTCTCACTCTAAAAATCTTCTTAACACTCTTTTAAGAGTTCTAAATCTCTAAGATCTAGGCGAAGTTCTGTCTGTAACGCTAGCTTACGAAAACCTTTTAGGTAAGCTCATTCTCGAGCCTTTCAATTCGGTTATTTAGCTATTATATATATAGATTTTTTTTACTATGTCGTTATAATGCCAAAATTTATATATAGATTATTTTACTATGCCGTTATAATGCCAAAATTTATATATATATTATTTTACTATGTCGTTATAATACCAAAATTTATATATAGATTATTTTACCATGCCGTTATAATGCCAACATTTATATATAGATTATTTTACCAGGCCATTATAATGCCAAAATTTATATAGATTATTTTACAATGTCGTTATAGCTTACAATGCCAAAATTGAAATATAAACTATTTTTTATGTGTCATTACAATACTAAACTTATATAGGCTATGGTCACACACTAATACAAAAACACCTTTTTAGGACACATTTTTAGGACACTCACATAAATGCGAGTCCTAAAAACTATGTGTGTCCTAAAAGTTTGAGTTTTTTTTTTTAAACAAACACCTCCTGGACATTTTAGGACTCGCATAGAGAGTCCTAAAAACATGTGTATCATAAAATTTTGAATTTTAAAAAACTGGGATTTTTTAGGACTCGCATTGCAAGTCCTAAAAACTATGTATGTCTTAAAAGTTTGAGTTTTTTTTAAACAAAACACCTCCTGGACTTATTAGGACTCGCGAAGAATGTGCGAGTCCTAAAAACTTATGTGTATCATAAAATTTTGAATTTTAAAAAATTTCGAATTTCCTCAAAAAATTTTAACAAAAGTTTTATTATTATATATTAAAAAAAAGCAAAAAAATCACACAACCCATTTTCACTCTCTCTCCTTGGTTCCCTCTCTCTCTCTCCCCAAAGTTCCTTCTCTCTCTCTTTCTCTCCCGAACTGCCAACGCTGAATGCCGCCGTCCCCTCTCCGGCCACCGCCACGTGCCGGACCAGTGGAAGCGCCGCCCCCCGAAACCCCCGACCCTCGGAGATGGCGACCTCACGCGCGGCCTAAGGCCCTCAACGGAGCACTTGAAGTTCGGCCGTTCATGGGTTTCTCCCAAACTTTCTGAGCATATTCCGGCCACCTCGAGCCACCACGAGTTGAACCACCACCACCACCATACTCCTTGCTTCTTGGGCTTTAAAACCCAATTTTGTTTTCCGAACCACCACCTTTTAATGGTGGTGCTGCCACCGTCGCCGGAGCCCCGCCGCTGGATTCAAAACCCACCAATCAATTTTTTAAAAATAAAAAATAAAACTTTTCAGGACTCGCAATGCTAGTCCTAAAAAAACATTCTTTTAGGACTCGCATTGTTTTTAGGACTCGCAATGCAAGTCCTAAAAACATTCTTTTAGGAAACCCCAGTTTTTTAAGGCTCACAAATAGAGGACTCGTGCTCCGCGAGTCCTAAAAAGCCTTTTTTGTAGTAGTGACACTTTGGACTATTATGAACTTTTATTACATGACATTATTCCCTACTATTATGGACTGATATTATGACCTGGACATTTCCGTATGACCATGACCATGACCACGACTTATAGACCGGGATCTTGCCATTGACAATTATAGTATGCCCATACGCCTGGACATAAAATAAACAATAAAATCGGGAAAAATGGAATAATAACAATTATAAACTAAAATGACATCAAGTAGATTTTATGTAAGTTAATAGTTTGTGTTTTTATCAGGAAGCTAACAATTTCAGTTGTTTTATCAGGACGTAAGGTAAGTAGAATCCTCATCTACAACACAAGTATTTTATGTGTCTTATGCGCATTTAAATGCTTTACATGTTATTTTTCCTTATTGTTTTTATGCATAAGTTATTTTCAAGAATGTTATATTTATTATGCATAACCACGTTTAAAATTCACAGACAAGTTATTGAAAGCATTAAAGTAGAGGTGCTGCTTGGGAGACCTATGTCCCAAAATATAATAAGGACGTACTTCCTTATATAATGAATGTTTATGAGGGAGAAATTCCCTATTATCATGTTTATGTTCAGGGGGGAATGTGATTCCCTATGTAATGCCGGTAGCAGCATCCTCTAGGGCCCAAGTGAAAGGAAATTGAAAGAAAGAAAATACATAACATGTTGCACGTTTATTTTAATGCATATGAGGAAGTTATTCAGCTTACTGAGCCTTAGCTCATCAGATAATGTTTGTGTTGTAGGTAAGATGCCCCAAATATAAATTATTGATGAGTATACGTGGAGCCAACGTGATAGTACATATGAGGCTGACCTGAAGGGAGTGGAGTTCTGCTATGCTATATTATAAATAAATGAGAAACTTGATTTTATATTTATATTTCATAAAAAAAAAGTATTTTGTGAACTTTACATAAAGCTTTAAAAGTATTTCATGAGCTTTGTAATTTACATAAAGCTTTTCAATTTATCGGTTGGATACATCGCTAGTTCTACGTTAAGGTGTAGTAATGACACGAAAATTATTTATAAAAGTATTAAGATTTGTATGTAAGATAAAGTTTTATTTGGTTATGGGTATTGTATGGTTTGAAGTTATGAACACTAGTTTATGTATTGTTTAATAAAGTTTTTTTGTAAATTCAGAATTTCATTATTGTCGTATTCAGGTTAAACTTTGTTTTTACACTATATATATATATATGTATGTTAAGAAAGGAGGTCGTTACAGAGTGGTATCAAAGCTGATTGGTGTTGAAGACAATCCCATATGTACAAGCATGACGGTAAGCGTGATACTCATCAAGTAACTCGTTAAAAAAAAACTATTAGCATTAAATTTAATCCCTTAGCAAAGTTATATCTAGCGCTACTTGACGTGTAAATAAGTGATATGGTCATTTATTTTCAAGAAAGTTTTATTCATGGTAATCATCCCAATTCATGACTTTTTAGAATTGAAGAATGGAAGGGCATGCAGCTGGAGAGCCTACTGCAGAGCAAACTGCTCCAAATGTCGCTGAGCTAATGCGGAAATTTCAAGAGGAAAGAGAGAAAAACCGACGGTTAGAAGATTTATTAGAACAATTCCTAAGGCAACAAAGAAATGAAGGACGATCACAAGGTAATGAAGAATCACCACAAGATAGCGCAGACCACCCACCAACAAATGGAGCACAGCAACACGCACCACCGCCGACTCCTCCAATAGAAGTCAGAAATGCAACAACCAATTACTCTCCAAAGACCTTTATGAAATTCCACCCTCCTGAATTCTATGGAAGCATTGATTCGAAAGTAACAGAGAATTGGATTTGCACAATGGAAAGACTTTTCAATCTAGCTCGAGTCCCACAAGTAGAAAAAGTTCGTCTAGCGATATACTTATTGAGGGAGGATGCTAGCTATTGGTGGGATACTATGGAGGCCATCCATGGAGTTGACACGATGACTTGGGAACAGTTTCGAACCTTATTGGAAGAGAGATACCTTACAACTGCCTTGAAAGATGAGAAAGCAAGATAATTCACGTACCTAAGGCAGAAAAAGTTGTTGATGAAGGAGTTTATCCGGAAATTTAATGAACTCTCAAGATATGCACCACACATGGTCTGCACTGATGAATTAAAAATCAAGCATTTAAAAAATGCCATTCATCCTGACATTCATAAAGATCTCGAAGTAGCAGACTTGGAGGGAGCTTCTGTTAGATTAGCTTATACAAGATCTTTATTTATTTTCATGTATATCTAATATTAAACAAATTAATACGAGATAGCCTAAAACATGTTTCTAAAATTGAATTCAAAGAGAAACAATGAATAGAATACTTACAGTATATACAGCGGAATGAAAGAGTCATTCATTCAGTTTCTCTAACTCTTGTATCCTCTCTGTCGCAGAGTATTATCTGAACCGATCTTCTATTTACTTCACAGTCTTCCAATGTATCCTTAAAATCACCTAGACTAGTGTGGGCAATACTCGACACATGAGAGATATATAGAGAGAATAAGAGAAAATAACAAAGAGGCTTAGAAAATGACTTGTGTTTAGAGAGAATCTAAAACTATCAGAAAATCTAACTTGTGACTTATGTTTTGACTTCTCTCTAAGCACTCATTTTATAGACTCAATTAGGCCATTTAATTTAATTAAAAAAATAAATAAAATAATAGCCATTTTGAAGCCCTAGGTCGAAATTATCATGGGCTTTAGGCCCGTGAAATTTCTCATTTGATTATAAGCCCATTGGACTTAAAAACAAGGCCTCTATTATTTTCTATTGATTTAATTAATTAAATAATTATTTAAATCCTTTACCAAATTAATTATTTATAATTTGAACCTTGATTTAAACTTATTTATTAATTTAGATACCAATTTATCTTAATTAATAAATCTGCCATAATTTCTCTTTTCTTCTCAAAACTACACAATTCTGTGAAACAATCCAAAATTGACCTGGTCAACTTTGATAATTATAATTGATGATTAAATCAATTAATTGAGACTATCTAGATGATTTTATCCAAGGTACAATGGGGACTATGGGCCTATGAAATCAAGCTCTAATAAGTTATCATAAATCTAACAAATAAATTTACTAACTTATTAATTCCTCGTGACTCCACTATAGACTCGGAATTGCACTCTTGAATTCATAGAACGCTTTATAACAAATATAGATATGCTATTAATTATCTATTGTTACAGCCATAATTGTCACTCAATCCTCTATAGACGGTCTACAATGAGATAGAACTAAAATATCGTTTTACCCTTCAATGTATTTTATCCTTAAAACACTTAGTTCCTTGTAAATGATATTTTAGTAAACTAATTTAATTACTGACATGAGATCTCTATCATTTAACACCTTGAACCAAACTAAAAGGAAACCATTGTTTCACTTCTTCATCAGAAGCTATAGATGTTCATATCTATGATTAACACTCTCGCTCAATTATACTACCGAGTTCCCAAGATGTAAGTATGGGCTAGTCTGTAGGGTAAGCTGGTAACGAACAAGTCAAAGAACTCAAATAACACAATCAGTTAGAATACTAACCACTCAGAATTGAGATTGAATTGACCTATGGTCAACTATATGATATGGCTAGAATAGATAATAACGATATGTTTACTTATCTTATCAACTGTCAATATCGGTCCTGTCTGATGTAACAAATACATCCGATCTTATCTATTTTGCTAATGTTCTGGAAAGAACATAACACTGTAATGTGTAAGTAGATCATATCGTAGATTGGCAAATCAGTGTAAATCCTGTGCACTGACTAATCTTAGGACTAACTTATTTTTAACATATAATCATATTATATTGCACTGTGATTACGTCACTATAAATAAGATTAGCTATATGCTTGGGATTTAATAGAAGTTTATATTAAACAAATAATCATGAAAATAAAACATGTGAGCAAAGTGGTTGACCAAGTCAAAAAATGATTTCTATTCTTGAGATTACAAAGAATTTGGGTTTTAATTAGGGCATAAAACCCCAACAAGATCTGACTACCAAAGAGGAGTGGGTTATAGGGTGAAAGGGAAAGTGAGAAAGACAACCTCTAGCTCTACAGATCAAAGTTAGTCCCAAGCACATACTGCTCCTACGCCTAATGAAGATATGACTACTATGGCTCTGATGATGAAGGCAATGCGTGAGACGATTTAGATGGTGGTACCTTAGCAGCCCAGTAATCTGTATGACCCACGGTTTGACAGTTTTCTGCAAAGGTATTTGCCATCACAATCTGAAGGTGGTACGTCTTCTCAGAGTAACACTGCCCATCCTGACCTTCATACACCGCCATAGCAGCAATACCAGTCTTCTCCACAGTATCCGCCACATGTGCCTTCGCAACAACCTCCGCAGTATCAAAATCAGTACATGTTTGGACGCTCTTCCCAGTCTCCTCCACTATATTTTAACTTTACTGATTTTCAAGGAGGATCGATGCAGCATTCGCTACCTAATGTTAGATATGGGGAGGTTGGAGGTTCGTCGCAGCAACCTTTTTTATCCACCTCGATACAGCCACAGCCTCAGAATCAGTTTGGGAACCTCACGCTTGGATGATCTTCACAGCAGCCTTATATTCCTTCACTGCCACATACACAGCCGCTGCCCTCACCGCCATGGCCACCGCCACAACCACAGCCACAGCCAGAGCCATAGCCACAACCACAACAAAATGTTGAAGATGAGGATAATTGCAATATTAACCTTAATGATTTTATTTAGTTAATAGTTTATGTATTTTGATTAAATTCACAGTGTATTTATTTTTAACGACAATAGCGATATTAGCCAGTTTGATAACTATTAAAATTATAAATTAATTTGAATGTTAGTTATGTTTAAATTAATTAATTGGTTATTTTGTTAAAATTTATTATGAATTATTTTAAAAAATATTTAAATTTAATAAATATTAATTTATTTAAAATTATTTATTAAAATGTATAATAAAAACATTATTAGTAGCGGACCCCGCGGCTAATAATATTGGCTCTGACACATGTATTAGCGGCAGGTTCCGTCGATAGTCTCCGTCGGTAATAATGTAACATTAGCGGTGAGTGTGTTAGTCCGCCGCTAATTCTCCTTATTAGCGACCAACAATTGGTCGCGGAGCATTAGCGGCGGACCCTAACCTTATTAGCGGCGGACCTGCCCGCCGCTAATATCCTTAATTCTTGTAGCGACAAGTACCAAATGAAGCTCAATCCTGCTAAATGCGCTTTTGGAGTAGCCTCATGCTAATTCTTGGGATATATAGTTAAGAAAAGAGGTATTGAAGCTAATCCAACTAAGATTACATCACTTTTTGAGGTTTAGGAGCCAAAAATCGCTCGTGATGTTTCAAAGGTAACAGGAAAAATTGCAGCTCTAAGTAGATTTATAGCCCGCATGTTCGATCACTACCAATCCTTCTTTCAATGCATAAGAAAGTTTGCAAATGCTATATGGGGAGATGAATAGAAGGAGGCTTTTGAGGAACTAAAAAATTATCTGAGCACGCCACCCGTGCTAAGCTTTCTAATCCCACACGAAGAACTTTTATGTACCTAGCATTTTTTATGTCACCGTATGCTCAGTTCTGTTTTGAGAAGAAGAAGAGAAACATAAGCCCGTGTTTTATTCTAGAAAAATGTTACTAGATGGCGAAACTCGATACAATATGATGGAAAAGCTAATTCTAGCATTAGTAACTGCCGAAAAGAGGCTAAAGCTGTAGCGCACCAATTTTTATTTTTGTTTTTATTTGTGTTCATTATTTTTTATTATTAATTGTTAAGTGTTATAATTTTATTTTTATTTTTTGGTTGAAATTATGCGAATTAATTTTTTTTAATTGTTTTATTTAATGGTTTTATTTTGTGAACTTGCTTGCGTTTTGGTTGTGTGCATTAGGGTGCATGAGTAGTAGAGATAGTCTTGAGCACTTATGTGTGTGCATGTGCATGGTATGCATGGTGAGCATGCATTAGTTTCCATGGATAGTAATTTTTATTCTCCATTTATTTATTTTATTAATTAAGAAAAAGGAAAAATGAGAGAAATAAAGAGGGAATGTTCTATAAGGCTTGTGTTCACACTAGTGAGAAATGGGAAACAAATGGTAAGAAAGTTGCCTTTTTTTTTGAGTTTTCGTAACTTTGGACCTAGACTCAGTAAAACAGTCATAACTTATGTTGTAGATGTGTGATTTAGGCAACATTGTGTTGATGCCGTTTTTCGCCAACTTAAAACGTAGAGCAATTAAACAATATGAGCTATGGTATAGATGAATAGTATGGTGGAACAACAAGGGTTTTACGTGGTTCAGCAGTTAAATCTGCCTAGTCCACGAGTCTATTTTATTAAGACTTGGAGTTTTCTGGAAATCCTTCAGAGATGAATTCCCCAGAGTTCTCTCTCAAGATATCAAAAGATCTGTCCTCCTACAAGTGTTCATAACCTCTCTATTTATAGAGAGTTTTCAGAGTTCATTCCCACATATTTTGGGAAGATACTTCTGCATATTAATTGAAATAATGATATTAAACACTGTAACTCCTATATACAAGGAAACATCCCCTGAAGACCAGGAAACGGATAACAGACTTGTTAATATCCCTTTAATGTTGGGATGTTACAACAATATATATCTTTAAACGTACAGAATGTGTTACATCAGATGACTCATCAAATCTCCGAGGTCAGCAACCATCATCGCGTCAGCCAAGGTTTACAGACAGGTTACAAACTGGCTGTCTTATTCCAAGACCTGCTCGAAGTAGATAAATACCATCGAGGCTGTCACATTTCGAGCTTGTGCTCTTTAAGCTCGGACTACTCGGTCTGAAGGCACTCGCTAACGGATGTATCCCGATGCTATACTCTTTTGAGTTTAGAAATAATCTCGAGGTTACATCTTCGAGATTGCCATCTTGCTTCGGGAGTTTTACAACTGGACCATGAACATGCGTTTTTATATATCTCGAGCTCACACTCGACGAGTCCAGCCTTCGAGATCATAATTTCTTATCTCAAAATCTGGGTGTAATAGTTTGCCCCCTCAAAAGTATTAGTTCGAATCCTATGAGAAGGAAACTTTTGAACTACTTCTATTGGGAACTGTACCATCAAACATACTCGAGTGTGGACACGCGTCAGCTGGGTATTGATCACTCAAAGTACTTGAGTACCTTGGAAACATGCCTACGTCTATCCACCTGCCATTCTTTATGGTATTATCAACTCATGGGTTCCTAGCCACTTGACCTGATACAGAATCTGGCCAATGGCCCAAATTAATCCGACCCTTTACATTTCCACAGGCTTATAAATAGGACTCTAGTCGTCTTCTTCTTTTTTACTTTCAAGTTCAAAATTACAGAGAGAAAAAAGAAAGAAAAACCAGAAACCTACTTGCCCATTTCTTGCATGTTCTCCAAGCCAAGAAGACAAAGCAACATTGGACTCTTTGATTCTGTGAGATCGTACTTGCAGCCACTTATACAATCATCCATTTCTTTGTTTTCGCCGATCGTATTGTGTAAGTTTTCTGTTCATGGCTTCGTATGTTCGTATCTTTGCATTATTTTTTCCATGTGTGTTTATATTTCTGTTGCACCTTGGGCACTAGGATTTTGCTGGTCCATTCATTAGTTTAATGCACTAGAACATTTCGGCTGATAAATATTAGATTTAGGTTATAACATTATTGGTTCCAAAACCAGTTCATGTGCAAAGAGACCGAAATATGGTTCTTTTTCTGAGTTTGCAAATTTCAGAGGACATATCTTGCACACCAAGATATTGGGTACAAAATCAGGGTTTTTTAAAGAATGCACGATTCCCAAAAATATCACTTTTTGAATAACCGCCACCTTTTTTCTCTAAAATATCGAGATTTCCAATAACATGTCCACCTTCTTTCCTTTCGGTGGAATACACGCTCTGAGATTGGCCTCATCCTTTGGATCGATCTTCCCTTGTAGCTTCGATCATTCGAGCTTAGGTATTCTATTTATCTCATTATTTCTTGTTCGCTTGGCCCTCACCCTTTTGCTTTCTTGTTAGATGCCGCAGAATTCAGGAAAGTGGTGGGGGTCAAAGCTCGCGATTCCTTATTCACCAGTAGCTCCGAGCCCGGAGCCTCCCTTAACTCGGAACCAGCACTTGATTTGAGAGCACGAAGTGAGGCGTGAGCAAGAGGACATTCGAGACCACTTCCGACGTCAGATAGACGAGGTCGAAGAAGGGAAAAGGAAAAAACTAAGGGTCGCCCTTTATCCAAATTCAGGCACTGAGCCTAGACCGATTCCTCTCAACCCTACGCTCAAAGTGACAATCACTTTCAAGCCGAGAGATCTTCAATTCTTGCTGATGGGGGAATCTTCTACCTTGCAGCTGAGGAGAGAATTCTTCGAGGCCGAGCACTATTGGAGCTCGGTCACATCGTTAGGTCAGATAACTAACATTCTGGCCTTTCACGGCATAGGACTGTCGGGCTCGCTAAGGTGTCGAGCTTTGACCTCCCACGAGCGAAGTTGCCGCGCTCCGGGAGATGGAAATCCTGACAGCAAGCTGAGATATGCAGCTTGGAGCCAGGAACACATGAAGGCAGGGGCAGTACTGCTCTTGAAGTATTTTTTCAAAGACTTCACAGACTTCATTGGGATCGCTCCCTTCCAACTCAACACCAACTCATACAGGGTTTTGTCAGCCCTGAGGTCGCTCTACCATGAGCTAAAGTGGGCAAGACCTTCATCAGAAGAGATTTTGTATCTCTTTTGCTTGAAAATCAATCCCTCCCGAGCTCGGGGAGGAGATGGGTTCTACTATCTCTCGAGATATCCCAAGGAGAAGAATATGTTTGAGGATCTTCCCAACCATCCTCCTAATTTCAAGAAGGCCTTCTTCTGGACAGATGGCCTAGCTCCGTCTAGATATTATTCGTTCAGCGAATTCGTAAGTATCTCAACTTCTTTCTTTTTTGTGCTCGAATTTTGCTTAGGCTCGTGTTTAGTTGAAATGTGTTTAATCTTCCAGCCAACTACCATCGCCCTACTCCCACCAAGGAGATGAGAGAGCACAGAGAGGCTATGCTTCAACTCCCCTATGGCAGGAGGTCCCTCTCCTATCTCCTGCATGAAGACAAGCTCCAGGCATGCTGTAGAGTCCAAGAACTTTACTTAGCTAAGATAGATAATAGTATTATAGCATGTTTAGTATTATCTTTGTAACTGTGGATTTTTGGTTCAGACCGGGAATTATTTGGACACTCATAGTAGTACTTATAGATTTTCTAAGTTTAATCTATAGTTTAAGAATATTAAGTTTAACCTAAGGTTTGATTAATGTGACTGATATTAAGGATTATATTTAGTATATTATAAGGTTTAGACATCAACCAATAGGATTTTAAGCACATGTTATGAATGGTGATTAAGGATTAAGTATTTTTGAGGATTAAATTTAATAAGGAGTAAAGTTTGAATGTTATAGGGTCAGTCAGCAGCTTTGAATACGTTGAGGGCTTAGTCAAGGCTGTTTACCCCATTCAAACTTAGCTAAAATTGTGTAATTTCGTGTTTAAATATTCAGCGTATGCCGATATATCGCAGCTATAGGGGGCGATATATCGCAGCACGTAGATACGGAAAACACGAATCGATGCACGGTCGCCTCGGGAACAGTGGTCCAGGCGATATATCGCCTATAGGGGGCGATATATCGCCTCCACCAGCATGTTTTCAAACACTTTTGAATTCTTTTCCTTTCAGCCATTCAAACTTCTTCAAAAGTCCAGCATCTTTTGAACGAGTCTTCAGCCTCTGCTGAACGATTATTCAAATGATTTTCACCTAAAAATCCATTATTTTTATTCAAGTAAAATCAAGATACTTTCATTCCCAAACTCTATAAATAGGACCTAGTACCCAGCCATTATTCACCTTTTGCTCTAAGTTCAGAAGCTGCTAGTGTTAAGTGAGTGTGAGAGTGTAAACACCTGGTTTGGGAAAATCATAAGCTTAAACATCATAAGCTTATCAAACACTTTGGGAAGTGAGGTTCTATAGTATTTCGGTTGAGGAGTAGATTGGTCTTTCAAGTCTTTGAGGTAACCAAAACTCTAGTTCATTTCTGTATTATGTTATTTTCTTTCTCATAGTCTTCTACTCAATCTCTAACCTTAATCTTCATTTTGGTTAGGGAATCTAAGTTCTTGAGCACATAAGTTTCGGTAAGCATGTTTCTCAAATGGTTTAGTCTTCCCATTTCCTTTTCATCTCTTTCCTTCTTTCAACTCACTCTTGTTCATTATGGTTTTAGGAGTGTTCCAAAAGTCCCAACTCAGTCCATTATATCCCGGTAACTTTGGTAAGGAAAATAGGCTAGAATCTATATGTTTATGTTTATGTCATCTTATGTGTTATGTTATGATATGTTATGAATATGTTATAAATGTGTTTGTTTGTAGGCTTGGGCTTATGCCCTATTTGACTAACAAGACCCCAAAAAGATTGTGGGCATATGCCTATTTAGCTGGTAGGACCCCACTAATCTCATGGGCATAAGCTTGTTTAGTCTATGGGACCCCAAGTAATAATGGCCATTATAATAAGTGTATGTATTAAGTGTTATGATATGTCTTTACGTTTATTATGAAATTTATGTTTATGACTATGTGTTAGATTTTCCTTGCTGGGCATTAGGCTCATTCCTTTCTGTTTTATGTGCAGGAAAATAGCTTTAGAGGCGGTAAGATTCGTGACGCTTAGAGGATGTGTATTGATGGTGAATGGAGTCAAGGGGCCGAGCGTTATTCGATTCGAGGATGTAGTCTTGTTTATGTTTTTTTTATGGTTTTAAATGTATTTTCCGCATTTTCTATGTAACTCTTTTCATTTTAAGTTATTTTTGTTTTAAAGACAATGGGTACCCATATCCTACTTATTTTTATGAAAGTAACCTTTGTTTCTACAAGTTTCTAACAAATTATGGTATTTTCGCAAATGTATGTTTTAGTAAGAATTTGTATGTATAGTTCGATAATGGTCCAAGAGTCTAGATTAGTGGGTCGCTACACATGCGGCCTCTTGGAGGAGGATAAGTCTACATCTGACTGGTCCAATAAGAAGTACGACCAGTGGGAGCTCGTGCCTATCCCAATTGGCAACCTTCCTCTGAGGAGAAATGCGAGGCCTCCATCTCCAGCTCAGCGTCGCAGGAGTCCGCAATTGGGGAATGAGGCCAACGATGAAGCCTCGAGCTCGGGCTAGGATGAGAGAGGTACAGTCATCCTTAGCTCGGATTTGTGGTCTCCCTCACTACTAAAACATAAACCTGATAGATTAATATTGTGCAAGGACGATAGGAACCATTTCTATGTATGGTCTTGGGTAGATGAGAGGGTACATAGGTTCGACAGTTGGCTCGAGAAATATGACACCATGTATAGCCTAAATGAGGTATGGGATGGAATTGTCGTTCAATATGGGACTAATGGCTATAGGGACCTTTCGAGGTTGACTTCCACCTATAGGGAAGGCACTCCCCCCGTCTCTTCTGAAGATGGGGGAATTTCATGGTCACCGAGCACAAGCTCGGGGGAGAGTTCCAGTTAGGTTTCTCTCCACTTGTATCTTCATTCCTTGTCTGTCTGCATCATGCTAACTTATTTTGTTTTGGGATATCTCATAATGTGATGTGAATGTGCAGGTGAGATGGGCTCTGACCTTGACAACATTCTGGTCAGCGGCGGAGCTAAAAGGAGTAAGCGCCCGAGGGGGTCGCGAAAAATAGACCGTCCTGCTAAGGTCCTTAAGAGGATCGAGAAAATGCCTCCTCCCCCGGCTCCAGTTGCTCCGAGCACGGTTTTGTGTCCACCTGCTCAGGCCGAGACGTCCTCCTTGACCTTGCCTCATGCTCCTCCTGCAACCCAGGTCGATCCCACACTTGGCCCGCCTCCGAAGAAACCCTCGGCCTCAAGGACACCACTGTTTTCGATTTCTACTCTCGTCGATGAGTATGTGATCGACAACGCAGCTGGACCCCACTGGGCTACACTAGGCTCAGACGTTCTATCTCAAGTGGGCCAAAGTTTTGGCAGCTTCGACGCTCCTCACTGGAAGTTCCTGAACAATGTCCGAGATTGCAACACTCTTTATGAGAAGAGCATCGAGCTCACTGTTGCGGTAACCTTTCTTCTCTCGCTATTAGCTGTATTTATACTTGGTCCATATGCTAATTTGATTTCCTCGTATATCAGACTCTTGCTGTCTCTGCTCAGCTTAATTATAAATTGAACAATGAGGTCCACTTGAGTATGTATTTTGCTCAGGAGGTGAAGGATCTCTAACTCAAACTGAGTGACGAGCTCAAGGCCACAAAGGAAAAGGTGGAGGCAAGAGCTAAGGAGTTAAAGGCCAAGACATCCGAGCTTGAAAAGATGAATGCCTGGCTCGCGGAGCTTGAGAAGGAGAATGCTTGGGTCAAGGAGATCAATGCCAAGCTTGAAGAAGAGAAGGCTGCCACTTTCGAGATCATGGAGGGTGAAAAGGCTCATCTTCTTGAAGAGTTTAAGGAGAAGAAGGATCTGGTAGTTGACTTGGCCTTGTACAGATTCTGGCCCAACAATGTCAACCTCGACACCAGCTTCTTAGGCCCTCTTGAAGCAAAGCTCGTGGCCAAATTGCAAGCTCGGTTTGATGAGGAGCAGGCTGCTCGGGATGAGGCAAAGGATGCCAGGGATGATGTCGATGCTGAGAAGGCCAAGAAGAACACTCCTTCTTCTTAAATCTTGCCTCGGGGCTGCGTCCCTCTGAATTTCTTGTAATAGTTTTTTATGTTTGATTTTTTTATTTTTTATGCCCCCTGGGCCAAGACAATTCTATTGTTCGTGAAAGAGCTGCCTTTTATGATATTTGAGATACCATTTTTTGACTTTATTTTAATACATTAGCTTTACATTTCTTGGGTTGAAATATTTTGCACATTTTATATTAAAGTGTCATATATGCCTGTTTATTCATACAAACATAGTTTGGATTTAAGCTCGAGGTTCAATGCATTCATGCACAGTTTGCTCGAAATATCCGTTTCCGATCTCGTTATTTTATCAAGGTCGGAGATTACTTTTACCATGCACCCAAAAGTACTTATATTGTGTGTAATGCAAATGGTTTAGTTATATCTTACTTTTTCAGTTACTTTTTCTCGTCCTCAGGTAGATCCCCAAGGTTATGAGATCGAAACTATCGTTTTACAAGATACTTCAGCCTCGATCTCGACTTAATGCGAAGTGGGTTTTTGCTCCAACTTACCGTCGATTAGTTTTAGCTGGGTTGTTCCAAACCTATTAAGGTCGTGCTTGGTTTGTAATCCATACACTTATATTATTAATCTAGTTTGCATATTTGGTTATATCCAAACATTTTTAACTCTTGATAATTTGGTTACGTCCAAATACTTGTATATTTTTTATAGTTTGGTTATATCCAAACTATCTTAGCTCGCACATTTGGTTATATCCAAACACTTGTATGTTTTTGATAGTTTGGTTATATCCAAACTATCTTCGCTCGCGCATTTGGTTATATCCAAACACTTGTATATTTTTCGTTTATGCTATTTTATTTTTTCAAGCTGATGGTATATGTACCACTAATGCCCCCTTAATATCCTATGAATGTGACCATAGGTTATTCAATTAAGAGAGATTGCAAAAAGTACAACATATTAAATCGAAATCAAACTTTATTCGAATAATCCAAAATTAAGAAAATAGTGTAGACAAATAAGCATGGTTATAGGCGACATCCTTCCTACACTATTGATAGTAAGGTTGTAGGTGTTCGCCATTCCATGCTCGTGGTTAGAGCTGTAAATACGGGCCGGGCTTTTGAGCACGGCACGAAACCGGCACGAGCCCGGGAGGCACGAGCACGACACGGCACGAAAAAATATGGGCTTGGGCCAGGCACAGCACGAGACGGGCTTAGCCCGAAGGCACAACACGAAAGCACGAACAAACTAGCCCGAAAGCACGACACAATAAAAAACCCGATATTTTGACATTAATAATCATAATAAATTTTTATTTGTCAATAATTAATAAATTAAAATGATAATATATGTCTTATTTTTTTCAATGTTTATATTTTTATAATTATATTAATTTATTTTAAGATTTGTTAGTTAAATTTTTAGCATTTATTAGTAGGTATTAAAATTCTAATAATTATCTTTGATATAATTTTGTGTAAAATATTGTTAAAAGTATATAAAAATATCTAAAATTATAATTTAAACAAAGAAATGTATTTGGTGTGGTGGTAAGTCCACTGATGGTTAAAGAGGAGGTGGAGGGTTTAATTCTCCATCCTTACATTTTTTTAGCAAAAAAAAAGTGGGCCTAAAAGTGGGCCCAAATTTGGGCTCGAATATAGAAAGTGGGCCTAAAAGTGGGCCCGAATATAGAAAGTGGGCAGGCCCGAATAAGGAAAGTGGGCCGGCCCGACTTGGGCCCGACACGACACGAGCACGGCACGACATGGGCCGTGCTGGGCCTACTCTTTCCAAAATGGGCCGGCACGAGCACAACACGAATTGAATATGGGCCGGGCCCGGCCCGGCCCGAATTTACCGGAGGCACGAAAAATGTGGGCCGGGCGGCCCACATTTACAGCTCTACTCGTGGTACCAAACTTCCATTCAATCTTGCCAACTTGTATACGCCAGGTCGGATGACTGATTCTATCTGATAAGGTCCTTCCCAATTTGGCCCGAGCACGCCAGCTGCTGGATCCCACGTTGCCAAGAATACACGCCTCAGCACCAAATCTCCTACGTTGAATTTTCTATCTCGAACTCTTTTGTTGAAGTATCGGGTAGCTCGCTGTTGGTATTCATCATTTTTTAGCTGAGCTTCGTTCCTTCTTTCTTTGATCAGGTCCAGAGTTTCTTCGAGCTGGGATTGGTTCAAGGTTTGGTCATAAGCGAGGGCTCGAATTGTGGGAATTTCGACCTCGATTGGCAACATAGCCTCGCAACCATACGCTAGAGAAAATGGGGTATGTCTTGTTGATGTACGGGATGTGGTCCTATATGCCCATAGAACTTGGGGCAATTCTTCGGGCCATCTTCCTTTAGCTTCTTCCAACTTTTTCTTTAGCGAACTCTTTAGGGATTTATTTACAACTTTGACCTAGCGATTCGTCT
The DNA here is from genome assembly GCF_963169125.1 of Humulus lupulus. Taxonomy (NCBI): domain Eukaryota; kingdom Viridiplantae; phylum Streptophyta; class Magnoliopsida; order Rosales; family Cannabaceae; genus Humulus; species Humulus lupulus. The sequence goes on along the minus strand of NC_084795.1, from coordinate 275,547,653 downwards.
GGGGATGGGCCATCGATGAGAAGCTCTTTATTATTCCATTTTTTTCGCAAAATTTGGTAAATAGATCATTGTCAAATTGAGTACCGTTATCGAACACAATCTTCCTTGGCATCCCATATCGGCATATGATGTTCTTTACTACGAAGTCAAGGACTTTCTTCGAGGTTATTGTTGCTAAAGGCTCGACTTCGATCCACTTTGTGAAGTAATCTACGACGACTACTGCATATTTCACTCCGCCTTTGCCAGTCGGCAATGAGCCTATGAGGTCGATTCCCCAGACCGCAAATGGCCAGGGGGAGGTCATCATAGTTAGCTCGGAGGGTGGAGCTCGAGGAATTGTGGCGAATTGTTGGCACTTATCACACCTCTTGATGTAGTCGAACGAATCTGTTTTGATGGTAGGCCAGAAGTATCCCTGGCGTATGATATTCTTGGATAGGCTATGCCCCCCAGAATGGTCTCCACAGAACCCTTCATGAATTTCCTCTATGATTTTCTTAGCTTCGGGTGGGGTCACACATCGGAGTAGCGGCATGGAATATCCTCTTCTATACAGCTTTCCATATATAATGGTATACCTGGGGATCTGATACATCAGTTTTTGAGCCATGGTCCATTCTTCTGGGAGAATGCTGGTCTCAAGGTATTCAACTATCGGAGTCATCTAGGTTGGCTCGAAATTGATCATAAAAACATCCTCCTGCTCAGGCTTGTGAATACTGGGCATCGTGAGATATTCGATTGGCACGACATTCAGTTTGTCAGTCTCAATAGAGGTAGCAAGCCTGGCCAAGGCATCCGCATTCGAGTTCTACTCTCGGGGGACCTGTTCTATCGCATAGAACTCGAAATGCTCCAATGCTGATTTTGCCTTTTATAAATACGCTGCCATTCTCGTACCACGAGCCTGGTACTCTCCTAAAATTTGATTAACCACCAGCTGGGAGTCACTGTAGCAATGTATTGATTTGACTTTGAGTTCCTTGGCTATACGGAGTCCTGCTAGTAGGGTCTCATATTTGGCTTCGTTATTCGACGTGTCGAAGTCAAATCTTAAGGCAGAGTGAAGTCGGCTTCTTGCTGGGGTGATCAAAATTACACCTGCTCCTGATCCATTTTCATTGGAAGACCCGTCAACATAAAGTTTCCACAGCTCGCGGGCCGGGGTTATAACTTCATCGTTGGTCACACCAGTGCATTCCATTATGAAGTCTGCCAAGGCCTGTCCTCTTATGGTCATCCTAGGATGATAAGTGATCTTGAATTTTCCGAGTTCAATGACCCATTTGAGTAGTCGACCTGAGGTTTCTGGCTTGGACAAGACTTGTCTTAGTGGTTGATCAGTCAGTACATGGATGGGGTGCGCCTGAAAATAGGGTCGGAGCTTTCGAGATGAGTGGATTAGGCTGAGAGCTAACTTCTCCATCAAGGGATGTTTCAATTCTTCCCCCAGTAACCTTTTACTGACATAATACACAGGCCTTTGCACTTTTTATTCTTCTCACATGAGTACTGCGCTTATGGCGTGCTCGGTCGTAGCAAGGTATAGGTATAGAACTTCTTCCGTGATGGGTTTTGACAAGATGGGGGGTTCTACAAGGTGTTTCTTGAGCTATTGAAAATCCAACTCGTATTCCTCCATCCCTTCGAATTTCTTGCCTCCCCTCAAAAGGTTGAAAAATGGAAGACAACGGTCTGTAGATTTCGAGATAAATCTACTTAGCGCCGCCATCCTGCCAGTTAAACTTTGGACATCCTTATGCTTTCGAGGTGAGGGCATATCAATCAGAGCTTGGATTTTGTCTGGATTAGCTTCTATTCCCCGGGCATTTACAATGAAGCCTAGGAATTTTCCCGAAGATACTCTAAAAGATCACTTCTGAGGGTTAAGTTTCATGTTATATCTCTGTAACACGGCGAACCATTCTTCGAGGTCATCCACATGGTTATTGTTAAGTTGAGATTTAACTAACATATCATCAACATAAACTTCCATGTTGTTACCTATCTGTTCAGAGAACATCATGTTTACGAGTCGCTGGTAAATGGCTCCAGCATTCTTGAGCCCGAATGGCATGAAGTTATAACAATACAACCATTTGTTTGTCACAAAACTCGTATGCTCTTGGTTAGGGACGTGCATGGAAATATGGTTATATCCCTAATAGGCATCCATGAACGACATGAGTCCATGCCCTTCCGTGGCATCCACGAGCTGATCGATCTGAGGTAAAGGGAAGTAGTCCTTAGGACAGGCCTTATTGAGGTCTAAGTAATCAATACAGGTCCGCCACGTCTCGTTAGGCTTTGGGACCAGTACCGGGTTGGCTACCCAATCGGGGTAAAAAGCGTCCCTGATGAATCAGTTTGCTTTCAACCTGTCGACTTCCTCTTTAAGGGCCTTCTTCCTATCATCATCCAGTAGTCTCCGATTTTGCTGCTTCGGCGGGAAGCTTTTGTCGATATTCAATGCGTGGCTCACCACATTTGGACTTAAACCTATCATGTCCAAATGTGACCAAGCGAAGACATCCTGGTTCTTCTTCAAAAAGCAAATTAATTGTTTTTTCGTTTCTTCGGGGAGGTTTTTCCCTACCTTTACTATTTTCGGGGGGTCTGCTTCTTCGAGCCTGATTTCTTTGAGCTCTTCCAATGGTTCGAGATCAGCACTTTCCTCTATTCTTAGATCGATTTCTTCATCTATTTCGAAGACTCTCCCGTCCTTATTTTGAATAATGACGAGTGCTTGTGCGCTCGTCTGCTTCTTTCCTCTAATGGAAATGCTATAGCTTTCCCTTCCGGCTAGCTGGTCTCCCTTCAGTGTCCCGATACCACTAGAAGTCGGGAACTTGATGGAAAAATGCCTTACAGACGAGACTGCCCCCAGCTCTACTAGGGCGGGTCTCCCGAGCAGCACGTTGTAGGCCGATGGCAGGTCCACTACTACAAATTCCATCATCTTAATTGTTGAGACTGGGAAGTCTCCCAAGGTCATAGGGAGTTCGATGGATCCCATATAGGCAATCCCTTCTCCTAAAAAACTGTACAACATTGTTGCACAGGCCTTTAGGTCACAAAGCGTGAGTCCCATCTTTTCTAAGGTGGCCTTATAGAGAATGTTCACTGAGCTCCCATTATCAATAAGAACTTGGTGAACCCTCTTGTTCGCGAACTGAAGAGTGATGACTAGTGGGTCGTTGTGAGGAAATTGAACATGGGACACATCATCCTCAGTAAAGGTTATAGGTTGAGATTCAACCCTTTGGTACTTTGGAGCTCTGGGTTCAGGTCCATAAGGGGACCCGTCGCCAGTTTTTAACTCATTCATGTATCACTTTTGGGTGTTCTTGCCCGATCCTGCGAGATGAGGCCCGCTCGAGATGGTTACAACATCTTCTCCATCAATCGAAGGGGGTCTCTCGTCTTCCCTAGCTCGGGAATTGTTGTTTTGGGCAGGCGGCAATTCAGCTGTCCTCTAGCTGGTAGAAGCCTGATTATTGTTCTCGTTTCTGACATAATGCCTGAAGTATCCTCTCGAGATCAGGCCTTCGATCTCGTCCTTCAGTTGCCTGTACTTATCAGTAGTGTGTCTAGTATCTCTGTGAAATCGACAGTATTTTCTGGAGTCTCTCTTGGATTTTTTGTTTCTAAGCGGGTCTGGACGTCTGAAAGGGGCCTGGTTTTCATTAGCCAGGTAAATATTCTCCCGAGACTCGTTGAGCTCGGTGTACACCTTGTACACGGATAAATACCTTTCCCCTTTCTTCTTCTTTCCCCCTTCTGCCTCAGGGTTACTTCCTTCATTCTTCTTTCATTTGGAAGGGTTTTTTGCAGGGGGTTTCGAGGCTGATGGGTCCGTCGAGGTCGTGGCAGAGTTTACATTTGTCGTTGTAGTTGTGGGCTAAGAGGTCATATTCAACATTGACCTCTCTTCTTCTACATTGACTAACCTCTGAGCTCGTCGATTAAACTCGATTATGGACCTCATAGGCTTCCTCTGCATATCTTCCCAGATGGGACTTCCCGGCATTACCCCAGCTCGGACGACCATTAAATGACCGCTGTCGTCTACATCATGAGCTCGGGCGACTTCCAGATTGAATCTTATAAGGTAGCTTTTCAGCGTTTCATTTGGTTGTTACCGGACATTGGTCAGGACCGATGCCTCGGGCCTTATCCCGATCATGGCTCTAAATTTCTTCTTGAAATCCCTTGACAACTGATCCCAAGAAGTGATTGAATGCCTCTTATATTTTTCGAACCAGTTTTTTGCTGGTCCTGTAAGCAATGCTAGAAACAGCATGCATCTGAGCTCGTAACCCACATTACTTGCTCTCATAATGATGTTAAATGTACTTAAGTGACTATACGGGTTGGATTTCCCTTCAAAAGGTGGGACATGAGGAATCCAAAACCCCTGAGGAAACAGAGTGTTGGAAATGTGGGGAGCGAATGGTTCGAGCTCTTCATAAGAATCTTCGTCCCGATTTCGGCCTAACTCATTCTGTAAGAGCCTAAATGCTCTTTCCAGTTGATCAATTCTCTCCTAAACTGGATCCACGGGGGGTCTCGCCTGAAATTTATTATCGTTGATCACAATTCCAGGCTCGCGCCTTCGCATGGGATCCTTGCGCCCATTTAGGCGATCTTTCAGGTCTGAGTTCGAGGGGTTACCACTACCCCAATTTTGATTCAGGTGTTCTCGCAAGTTAGGGTGGTTCCTTTGGTTCCCAGTATTTCTCCGTCCTTGATCATACATACTGACTGATCTGGTGACCCCCGAGTCTTCGCTGGCGAGGCTCGTTGCATGATTGTTTCGAGATGGATTCCTTTCAGGTTGCCTCTTCTCTATAGTGTGAGACCGAGACATTTGGCTTCTCGTAGGTTGGGCGCCTCTCTGTTCTCTAGCAGTTTCTCCATTCCTCTGCTTCCATCCAGCCCGCCTTTCCTTATCACCCTGAGTCGATTGTGTGTTTCTCCGAGGCGGTGAGGGATACCTTATTGGCGATGGAGGGTGCCGTATGGGTGATGGTGGCTGCCACCCATTTCGGGGTCTGGATGGTCGCGAGTTCGCCCGTGCTGGCTCAAGAACATTCTGCGCGTTACCAAGATTCTGAGTCTGAGCCGCTGCAGGGGTTTGGTTATTCCCAGTTTCAGCTGGTAACTCAGCAGTTGAGTTAACAAGAGCTCTAGCCTGGGTGTTTCTCCAGGGCCTCGAGGGAGCAGGCTGTTTTGCCGGTGGCAGAGGTTGCTCCATTCTTCTTGTGGTGGCATTTTTGCGAGGTCGCCCACGAGGCCTGCAGGGAGGAACATGAACGTCCCACGGAGGTGGGACCTGGAACTCAGATAGAGGTTGAGGCTGAGCCGCCTGTGCCTCCGCAGCCAATCTAGCTAATTCCTCGTTACGCTTCTTGGCCTCAAACAACTATTTTCTCAACTGACGATTTTCGAGTTCCACAATGGGGACTTATCGCTCAGGATTATAATACATGTCCTCGTCGTCCCTGGGGGCTGGTGGTGCTAGAGGTCCTCGAGAGTCGGAGGACTCACTTCTTTCCTCTGGTTCTGGATTCGTCATCGACTGTTTCCCAGGGCTCCGCGGATAGTTGACTTCTTCTTCAGGAATATTAGGATCATTTGCGGCCATAGCTAATTAGGGAGGCTTTTTCGAATGACTACACTCAGATTCGTACTACTTAATGCTCTCAATGAAAGCACCAAACTGTTGACGCCGTTTTTCACCAACTTAAAACGTAGAGCAATTAAACAATATGAGCTATGGTACAGATGAATAGTATGGTGGAACAACAAGGGTTTTACGTGGTTCAGGAGTTAAATCTTCCTAGTCCACGAGTCTTTTTTATTAAGACTTGGAGTTTTCTAGAAATCCTTCAGAGATGAATTCCCCAGAGTTCTCTCTTAAGATATTAAAAGATCCGTCCCCCTACAAGTGTTCATGACCTCTCTATTTATAGAGAGTTTTCAGAGTTCATTCCCACATATTTCAGGAAGATACTTTTGCATATTAATTGAAATAATGATATTAAATGTTGTAACTCCTATATACAAGGAAATGTCCCCTGAAGAGCAGGAAACGGATAACAGACTTGTTAATATCCCTTTAATGTTGGGATGTTACAACAATAAATATCTTTAAACGTACAAAACGCGTTACATCAGATGACTCATCAAATCTCTGAGGTCAGCAACCAGCATCGCGTCAGCCAAGGTTTACGGACAGGTTACGAACTGGCCGTCTTATTCCAAGACCTGCTCGGCGCAGATAAATACCATCGAGGCTGTCACATTTCGAGCTTGTGCTCTGTAAGCTCGGACTACTCGGTCTGAAGGCACTCGCTAATGGATGTATCCCGATGCTATGCTCTTTCGAGCTTAGAAAGAATCTCGAGCTTACATCTTCGAGATTGCCGTCTTGCTTCGGGGGTTTTACAACTAGACCATGAACATGCGTTTTTATATATCTCGAGCTCACACTCGACGAGTCCATCCTTCAAGATCATAATTTCTTATCTCGAAATCTGGGTGTAACACATTGGTACTATTAGAAAGCTAAATAAATTATCTACAACATTTTAGAAATAATATTTTTCCAAAATCGTGGTATAATAAGTCAAAAATAGGTCTTAAGTTACATGATGTTTGGGTTACGAAAAACCAACTTTGAATTTTCATTCTTCTTTTTCATTTAACATCGCTATCACCTATAAATAGGTCCTTAAGTCTCTTCCTATCAGTTTTAAAACCCTAGCCACCCATCTAAAGAGTAAAAGAGAGAGAGAGAGAGAGAGAGAGAGAGAGAGAGAGAGAGAGAGAGAGAGAGAACTTGAGAAAGAAAGAAAGGAAGAGAGAGAGAGAGAGCTTGAGAAAGAAAGAAAGGAAGAGGGAGAGAATAGAGGGCTTCAAAATCCCTAAGGTAAGCTTTGAATATTCATAGTTTTATTCTTCTTCTCCTCTTTCTTATTGATTCTAAGTATTTTGGGATGCCATGGGGGTGACATGTTTAATTTCACAAGGACCCAGAGAGGGTGTTGGATAGATAATCGGCCTACACATACAAGGGTGAGATTTTCTTTTGATTTCTTATGTTTGATTGATGGAAATTAGGTTTTGGTTTTGTCTAATGGTTTGGTGATCATAGATGGGTGTTGGAGCTAGCAATCAAAAGGATAGACCTTTAGATTTCAGCATTTTTTTGTACTCAAGGTGTGGAAGGACCTTGTTTTGGTGTTATATTGATCTTGGGTTCACCTATATATGTAAATGTTGTATTAGATGCGTTAGAGTTCTTGTTTGATTTGAGTTTTGTTTGTTTTGATGCTTTGGTCCTTGTTTGTGATTTTGAAATATTGGTTGATATTTGGGAAGAAATGTTATGTTTAAATTTTTAGCTTTGAAGATATGTTATTTGATATTCGAAACATGGTAATGTTGGTTTTGAAGATTGTATCTTTTAGGGTTTCAAAACCCTTGTGAGAATTATGATCCTATTTGAAAGATTAATTTTTGGGTCTTGAGGATATCTAATTGGTGGAATATTTTTTTTCTTTTCTTGATGATGTATTATAGGTTCAGCCAAGCCTTGTTTTAGGCCTAAGGTTCTTTTATTTTTATTTTGTTGTTTATTTGTGCATTTATAAGCGTGATGAGTTTAGGTATTCTATTGTGAAAGAAAATAGACATGACTAGTTGTATTTTATGTTTAATGATACATTTGGTTAAAAGCTTTATATCAGAGTTTATGTCTTGAAAATGGTCTAAATTACTGGTGCATGCTAATTGGATTTTTGAATGCATAGAAGCTATAGAAATATGCTATGTGGTTTGAAGATTTGATATTGGTATAATGTTCTTTAAAAATGTTAATAGAGTTTTGTATATATAGATTCTTTAAAAATACACAAGTTATATCGAAAATAATATTTTAGAACCTATGTAAACAAGAGATATATTTTTTTTTTTCATTTTAATGAGACTTTTAGCTAACTAAACACATGCAGTTTTTTTTTTTTTTAATTTTGTGAAAGAAAATGCGATTTGTTCAATTATGTGATTTTAGATAAATAAAAGTGCTTGCTGGAATTTTTATTTTATTGAAAGAAAATGTATTTTAAATACAATATATAAGGTATATGCTCATATAGATTAAACCCTAGACTATATACATGAAAAATGTAATTTTTTATACTTTAAAATATGGAATATTTTAATTAAAATAATACAGTTTTTATTTGTAAAATAATTAATCAAGTAGCATTTTTTTATGAGACTAAGTATTTTTTGTTTTGAGTAAAAGATGGTATAAAGAAACTTTTCCAACTTAATTAAAATTGTGATATTTATGAAAATGTGGTAATCTTGAGATACAACTTTTATTTTTCTACAAAGTTAAAGATGTAATTATTTTACTTATCTATTTGGCAAAGGGAGTGAGTACCAATTTGTTTTATTTTAAATAATTATGATAAATTATTTACCATTAATTAATTTTGTGAGAAAAAAATAGAAAGAGGGAATTATACTCCTATGATTATTTTATTTAAGTTAAGAATAGTAAATGAGATTAATATTTGGAAAATGACAACTGAAAATAAAATGATTCTTTTAGTTATATTTTAAAGTACGATTTTAGTATAACCTTGCGATATAAATCAAGTTGGTAAGATATTTGTTTAACAAAATCTTACGTGATTTCCAAGAATTAAAAATGCTAAAATCTACCAACTTCCACGCACTTTTTAAAGACTTTCCCACGTACGCATGTTGCATGCAAATTTAGTTTTACGTTCAAATATACGCCACTTGATTAAGTGCATGATCCTTGTTTTGCAAACATTGATGCTTCACTAGTAGACTTGAGATTATTCTTTTATGGTTTTATGTGAAATTATTGAATGTTTATATTGTGGTGCAACATGTGTCACGTGTGCATGGCCCATGCACACATGGGGTATGTATGTTGGGCATGTGTATTCTTACTTGATATTAACACGAACGTTTGATTATTATTTTAGGCTCGTTGTTAAGTACCTTGCACTTTATTTTTGCTTGGACTTGAGGTAAGGAAGTTAGCTAGAATTTTTCTATGAATTATGTTATGAAAAATATGAGCTAATATGTTGCAAGAGCTGTTGTGTAATGAAAAGTATGAGCTACTATGTTATGATATGATTTGTTGTATATCTACTTATATGTTGTATGAAAAGTAGTAGGATGTTAGTGTGTTGAACGTGACACAACAAATGAGTCATTCAGGATATGACGTAACTCATAGGGTGGACGCGCCAAGGTTATTCGAGGATTAGAGTTCCTGTTTACCTCATAGAGGAGGTTTTATCAGTTTATGTTTTCACTAGTTACCTCATGATGTGACATGAAAATAGGGGTGCCATGATCACATGATGTATGATTATGATTATGTTTAGGAAGTCTTATGATTATGATATAATTATGACGTGCCATGAGTTTATGATATGTACGTAGATTGCTTTGTGTTTCTTGTAGACTGTTGTATTTTGTTTGTACTTTGTTATTGGGCTTTTAGCTCACCCCTTTACTTTCTCCTGATAATTGAGTTTCTTCTTGGTACACACTGTGATGTGGGGAGTTCCGATGTCCAAACATGTATGACGCGGGGTGTCCACGAGCGATTAACAATCTAGTTGAACGCCAAGAAAGTTTATGAATTTTTATGTTATGGTTTACGTTTTCATTACGTCATAGTGAGACTTTATATTTTATTTTATTTTCAAGATTGCACAAAGACACTATATTGTTATTTTAAACCATTGGGCCAAAATTGCATGTTTTGACAAGGCCCCACTGAACATTTTCTTTAAAATGGCATTTTCTAATAAATATGAACTAAGCGACATTTTTACAAAGTAAATAGTTTATGGCGTTTGTTATAGAAGCAATACTTCGAGGGTCATCTCATCACGGTTTACACAAATTACCCTTTCAGAAAAATACTTAGTAAACCTGATGTAACGCTCTACTACCCAGGGACCGTTACGGTGTGCATTTTAAACAGTGCTAAAATCACTAACCGAGCCATTTGGCCATAATCGTGTAACAAAGTATGATTAACGATTTAGGATTAAAAATTTTGGTCAAAGGTACAACATTTCACTAAAATGTTTATTTTATACATTGGGATCCCAAAAATATAATTGAAAGGTTAATTACAATAAAATATTTACAACCAGCCGACCTAAGCGGAAAAATAGGGTTTATCCCTAGTTCCTCTTTAAACCCTCGGTCGTGGCGATCGAACAACTGCATATGTACACATCGTCACCTAAGCTCTCCAACTTAAGGCTGATCCAGCTTTCTTTTGCCTTTACCTGCTCCACCTAGCATCCATGAGCCGAAGCTCAGCAAGAAAACTCAATATGTTCATGAACAAGTAATAACATGTCACTAAATCATAATAGCATGCCTAGCAATAATAGCCCTATTCATGCATGCAAATAAGTCCAAATAAATGATTGTGCTAATCAAATGAGTGACTATGGAGTCACAAACTTGGGCTTTGCACCTTGATCAGATGAGTGACTATGGAGTCACAAACTTGGGCTTTGCACCCTAATCAGATGTGTGACTATGGAGTCACAAACTTGGGTTTTGCACCCTAATCAGATGAGTGACTATGGAGTCAAAACTTGGGTTTTACACCCTAATTAGATGAGTGACTATGGAGTCACAAACTTGGGTTTTGCACCCACAGCCATGTGACGATGCAGTCACCTGAGCCTTTTGGCCATGACTCTAAATAACTAGCCTTTAGACTAGACAAGCGCTTTTGATTTCATCGAACTTAAGGTCAGTCAAGCATTTCATGCTTATGATGATAATGCTTATGTCAATTAGATCTAATCTTTTCGGCTTGCGTTAAACACGCTAATACTGTTCTTGACTCATAGGTAATTCCATACGACCAGTGCTCAGTACTACTGCCAAACGTGACTAATGAATCACAGCTTCAGAGTCAATACTAACACCATTGTTGTTCTGACTATGGAGTCAATTCCACTCACAAGTAAGCAATGCAACAAAGCATATATCGTATGTCAAATTTCCAAATACGGGGCATTCAACATGCTTACTTAACAATCACTAGCATAATTATGATCATGCACATTTGCAGAGACTCAAGCTCTGATAAATCTCATATTCAATATTCATGTCATGCCCTAATCACATGTATCTCATGCATCACATGTAGCGTCCCAAATTTGCTAATAAGGCTTAGGGCCTTGATTAGCATTCCTGGAGGGCAAGAAGTGATTTAATATGTTAATGTGTGAATTTGAGGAATATGTGATTAGAATTGCATGTTTAGGTGAATTAAATATGCATGTGGGCCCCGTTTGGCTATTAGGGGCATGTTTGTAATCTTAGCCCGTTGAGGGCATAAATGTGATTATTATGATATATTTGTGATCTATTTGTGTTACACGATCCGAGATAATCCTATGGAGCAGTTTAGCTAGAAAGTCACAACGGGGTCGAATACCCAACTCGGGGAGAGTCGAGGGGTATTTCGGGTATTAGACATTTTATGGGATAATCAGGTTATGAAAATAAATATTTGGAGATATATTTGAAGTTAGAATGTTTAGGAGGGAATATCGGGGAAATTTACTATTTTGCCCTCGAGGATGTTTTTGGTACCCCGAGCCTTTGAGGTAACCTTAGAGATTTAAGTTAAATAAAAAAAAATTGAGGAAACATTCAGAAACCAAGGAACCGACCTAAACCTCTTCTCTTTCTCTCCTTTTCTAAGCCACACCAAGGGACAACTTTGAGGAGATTAAGCTAGGAAATTCAGAACTCAAGGCTGGAGCGTGGGAGGATTGAAGCTTGGAATTCAAGGGATTAACTCAGAGACTTAATTAGGTTCAAAGGTAAGCACTAAAATCTGATGATCAACTGAATTTTTGCTGAGTTTTGGTTAGGAATATAGGTTCATGCATGTGAAATAAGTTGTAAACTTCTCTTGGGTGTGCTTCGGGGTTAATTCTTGTTAGGTTTTGTTGCTGAGACTGTGATAGAACTTTTATGATGATTAGCTTGAATTGTTGGGTTGATTTCGGGGTAGATTGGCTTGGTTTTGATGGAGAAAAATGGAGGATTTTTTGGGTTCGAAGGGTCGGGCTGCGACATTGTTCTTGTTGAGCCGCGAACCTCTAGAACACTTGGGAGGCCAGGAAGAAGGGCGGGCCGCGGTACACCCTAGCTTGGGCCGCAGTGCGCATGCCCTCTTTTGGGGGATGGGGCTTCAAGAAGGTTTTGGGGGATGGGGAATCCAAAAGTTAAGGCTCGGGATGAATTTTATCACCCGGATTGATAGAATTCAAGGTCCCAGAGACTAGAATTATGACCCAAAGCTATTTAATGGATTAGAACTTGATGGATGGATGTTATTGATACATTGTGACTAGGTTTTCAGCGAGGCTTGGACTAAGGGACTGTGCTCGGGACATCGGTGCTTGGAAAGCTTGGGGCACAGGTAAGAAAACTGTTGTACCCGTAGAGCAGAGTGAGGCCCTATAGTTTATGTTGCTGGGCACGACCATATATGATTGTGTTGCAGGGCGCAGCCCCATTGCATATTTTTATACGTGTTTAAGTATTTGTTTAATTATGCTATGTGTGCATATATGTGAATGAACGGCAAGAGCTGGGAACGGCGAAGGCCAAGAACGGCAAGGGCCGGGAATAGCGATGGCCGACAACGACGAGGGCCAGGAACGACGAAGGACGAGAACGGCAAGGGGCCAGGAGCAGCGTTATGCACGCAGAGAGAAAGTTGCCAGGGTGAGACCCTAAAGGATACCTGGGATATACTCATGGTGTAGACCGCGAACCCAGGGCCTAGTAAAGCGCCTAGGACGGCATGGTCGTTATGTGTTTAGCCTGTTGGCAGTTTTATTGTATGCTAATTGGTAGCAATGCATATGTTATTTGCTTTTGTCAAGTTTTCTTGCAGGGCTTCGGCTCACGGGTGCTCTATGGTGCAGGTAAGAGCAAGGGCAAAGTTGACCAACCATGAGTACGGAGAACGTGAAGCGACGCGTACATGTTTGGCCTGCCTGGCTACCACGGCCAGGGGCATTTTTGGGAGATGTCTGTATTAAACCTAATTTTGTCGTTTAGTCAATTCTTTTAATTATATTTTTGAGTTGTAAATATTTCTAAATAGTACTTTGGGATCCCAAATGTTTAACGCTTTATAATATTCAATGAATGGAATTATTTTCCCAAACTATGTGACTTTTGTTATGATTAGCTACACTTTTGTCTTAAAACCTCGATTAGCGAGTTAATTGCACATTTTAAATCCACTTAGTAATAGCTCAAAGGAAGTAGGGCGTTACATCGCATGCATTACATACTGGGTGCAATTTTCTTACCTTTGGTCCAAGCACAGGTTACCAATAAACGAGCCACAAGCACAATCCTGATTCCAAGCCCTTAACAATAACCTAGTCACAACCATAATATAAAACCTCATCAAAGTGAGTAAATAAATACTTCCAGTCTCAACCCAAGCCTCCGGGATGTCGAATCCCACTCAACTGGGTAGTAGGATCGATCCCAGGCTCTTAGAGTTAAGTTCCCACAACTAAAAACCAAATATGGCAAAATTTTCCCTTGAGCGCCGCGACCCTCCAAACATCATGCCGTGGCCTGCCTCAAGACAGGGCCAACCTCCTCCTTCATCAAGCCTGGGCCGCGGCCCAAGCACAGACTAGCCCAAAAACCTTGTTTTCACCATTTAAAAACCTTCCAAAAACCTACCCAAACATATCCAAATCCCAAAATCAAAGTTCCCAAACATCCCCATGATCCAAAACCAACAAAACCCAAGCCTCAATTCATTCAAAAACTCATCAAAACACAAAATCCAATCCAAGCTTAAGAACTTAGAACTTAAAACTTGGATTACCTCCGATTATGTCATTTCCCAACTAAATCCTCCGGCTAATAAGCTTCTAATCTTCCCTAGAATCACTATGCCTCGATCCTCGCTTAAATTCGAGTCCTAGAACTCAAGTTTGCTTCGAAAATATGATCAGGTGTCGAAAATGGAACTATGAGGGAGAGATAACGTTCTGAACGTTCCTTTATTTATTAATAGGTTACTTCAGGGCCTCAAGCAAATCCTAATGCTCGAGGTCCCAAAAACGCCTCCTGGGGTAAAATAGTCAAAACTCCAAGAATTTCCCCCTGATCTCACTAACTCCTAATTTATCATCAAATATTTATTCTCATTACCCAATATCCCAGTAATGTGCTAAATACCCCTTGACTCACTTCGAGTCAAGTATAAATCCTGTTGTGACTTTCTCACTAGCTTGCTTCCTAGGATCGTCTCATGATGAATAACCCTAGCATAACAAAATAATAATGAAGCACCACACATATACCACATCTATGCCAAATATGCCCAAAATGGCCAAAAAATGAAAATTGCCCAATTAAACAGAAATGGGCCCACATGCATATTTAATACTCCTAAACATGCATATCTAGTCATATTATGATATAACTCACATATTCACATAATGATACACATAAATATCACATAATCACATAATTCCAAGATTTTCCATACTTGCCCCCTAATCAAGGCCCTAAGCCTTATTAGGAAATTTGGGTTGTTACAACTATCCCCTCCTTACAGAAATTCGTCATCGAAATTTAACTGAACAACCTGGAATATAAATTCTGCATAACTTATTCCAGTTCCTAGGCCGCTCCCTCGACCTCACTGTTTCTGTATAATACCATAATCAAAGGTACAACTTTGTTCTTCAGAACCTTGTTCTTTCTGTCTCATATCTGGATTGCCTATTCCTTACAGGGTAGCTTAGCCTCAATCTTCAGATTCTCATAACTCAACTCATGAGTCTTTTCTAACCCATGTCCTCAACATGGAGGTATAAAATACACTGTATACAGCTGATAGTGCCAATGATAAGGCCAATCTAAAGGCAACCTGATTGATCGTCTTCTGGATTTCAAATAGTCATTGCTAATCTAGGGCTCAAGTTGCCTTTAATTCCTCACCCCTTACCTTGGTGATATTCTAAGGAAGATACAGTCTTCTAGCTGGAACTCCATGTTCCTGCATTTCAAATCATCATAACTTTTCCATTTACTCTGAGAAGTGAACATCCAAGCTTTATCCTTTTAATAATCTCAATGATCCCCTGAACTACCTTAGGATCCAAAATCAACATCTCACCCATCTCATTCCAATGAACGGGTGATATACATTCCTTACTATACAACGTTTCGTAAGGTGCCTCTCCAATATTAGATAACTCTCTCTTTGATTTACCATGAATCTGATGATAATAACCCGTACTAAATTCCAACTATATATTCATCGCCTTCTGTAACCCTCCCAAGACCTGGAAGTAATAATAGAGTCTTCATCTGATAAGATAAACCTTGAATCTATGAAGGTGTACTACCTCTCTCACACAAAGATATGAATATTGATTAGCTGTGTTACTTGTCCTTATTGATAGAAGTGAACTTACTTTAAATACTGTTCCAGAATGACCCAAACCAACTCATGTTGACCCACTAACCTGGGCAGCCCCCACCATGAAACCTATCGTGATGTTTCCTTATTTCCACTATGGAATACTCAAAAGCTACAATAGCCTTATTGATTTCTGATACTCTGTCTTGACCTGCTAATAGGTTGAGAAATAAGTCATGTATTCCATTATGTCCCTCTCCATCCTAGGCCATCAATATAAAGCTTTCAAACTCTGTTACATCTTCCATGATGCCTGGATGAAGAGAATAAGAGGTAGTATAAGATTCATCCAGAATCTCCCATTTAATCTCAGTGTTCATCGGATCCAATTCGATCCTTATACCACAATAATATCACACCTGACATTGTATAATCCTTAGCTATTCCAGCTAAGACACTCCCCTCAATTTTCCATCTATGGGTCACTTAACTATTTTTCCTTTGATCCTCTATGCAAGAGTAACTCAAATACAATGTTGGCCACCTGGCCCACGAGCAACTCTACTCTAGTTCTGGTCAGATCCTTAACTAACATGATGCATAGGCAATCATTTTTCCCTATCACTAAGGTGTTATAAAAACCTACAAATTGATGTAAGAAGACTCAAAATTCTTTCCTAAAGCACATATGGTATCCTGCCCATCCAAGGAAACTCCTGCCCCTAAGGCGTTCCTTGACCTTGGCAAATCTCCAACCAAGAATATATCACAATACTGTTAATCAAGATGATCACAAATACAATTCAGATAATCTTTGAATATTATGTTCATCTATTTCATAAAAAAAACTCGACATCAATCAAATCCTCAAAACATAACTTAGCACTCCTAATGCCCATTTCTGATATATAAGTCAGTCTTTTACTTATCATTCTCCCTGATCTGTAGCTGGTAATAACTAGATCGAAGATCCACCTTGAAGAATACTATCTTACTCAATAACCGAGTCCTTTAGTTCTTACAACTCTATTGAAGCCGTACAATACAGTTCCCTAGACCTGATTCCATCTCTGGCACCAATCTAATCATCATTCTATCTCTTTATATGAAAGTAATCCTGACAAATCCCCTGGAAACACATCTAGAAACTCACAGACTAATCCAGTCTGCCCTGGTCCCACTGGCACAACCTAAGTGGTATCCACCACACTAGCTAAGAGTTCTATGCATCCTCCTGCAACAGATCTCTAGCTCTGAATACAGATGTCATCCGCATAGTGCCAACTACCACAAGGGTTTCCCACTCTCAAACCCAAGAGTTACTATCCTTTCATTGCAATCTAGCATTGCCCCATACTTGGTTAACTAATACATATCCAAGATCATACTGAAGTCAGTCATAACCAACTTTATCAAAACAACTAATGAGTTGTTTCCACCATAATCTACCTCATCTCTTAAAATCACCAATAAAGTATCACATTCCCATCACAACCTAACCATGCAATTTGCATAACAACTCTATGCCTCATTATATGCAACAAGCAAAGAAACAACATGGTACCAAAACCAGTCAGCATAATAAGAGAATCAGAACTAGAAAGCTGACCTACCACCCCTGAGGAACCAGCCTCAGTCTCCGACTCTGACTGCATCGGAGCAAACACTCGAACTAGAGTCGAGCTGTCCTTCCCCTTTTTCTCATCCTTCCTTCGCCTTTGGAAATTCTTCTTACTATGCCCAACCATTCGACAAAAGAAACATACCCTTGCTTGACATTCTCCCAGATGACGCCTCCTACACCGAGTGCATTCCGGGTAGACTTTCCAATCCTTGTCCTTGCTCGTTCCAATAAATGGAGGTATCAATGTCTGAGCTCCATGGTCTCTGGCATTCTCCTTTTCAGTCTGATTTCTTGTGCTCTCAACAGTAAGAGCCTTCCCTACCACTTAAGCGTAGGTAGAGATTTCATATATTGGGGCTACTCTAATGCCCTGAGCTACACTAGGATTCTATCCCTGGATAAACTTTTCCTCCTGAGCTACATCCGTGGGTATCATATCAAAAGCAAACTTGGCCAACCCATCAAATCTATTAACGTACTCGGTTACTGTTGCGTTTCCCTGAACCAGATTTAAAAACTCATTAATCTTATCAGTCTTGACTGCATCACAGTAATATCTTTCATTGAACAGCTACCTAAATTCTTTCCAGTGCATCACAGTTGTGTCTCGTGTCTGAGATACCACTTCCCACCATGTCCGGCATCATCCCGCAATACATATGTAGCACAAATAACCCTATCGTGACCTACCAGCCCCATACTGTCGAGGATGGAACTGACCATGCCCATCCATTGCTCAGCTTTGAATGGATCTAGGCCTCCTTCAAAGACTGGAGGGTAATATTCCTGGAATCTTCCACATAGAAATTCCCATCTGTTCTAACCCTAGGCTGAGTCAATACTGGTGCCACTCCTGGCATGGAAAAGGAAGAGGTGTTCCATCTGCTGCTATTTCAAACACCCGATCTCTTCCTCTTGCCTCTGCAATCTTAATTGCACATCTATAAAGACCTGCTGGAAATTCTGAGGGGCAGACGAAGAACTCAAACCCTGGCTGAAATTCCTGGCCTCTGTATAATCATCACCTGGTCTCATTATCTGCCTTGGATACATACCTGCTCATTGAATCTATAGTCAATAACTTGACCCATTAAACATGATGAGCATATCAAGAGCTTTCCCTGCGGGAACAATCTTACCACACTACATTCACAAACCACTGCAGTGCTAAAAACATGCCCATAGCATTCATACATCAATCATAATCCATGCTCTTCCAATATACACATCATGCTTCCAACTCCAACATGCAATTATCACATTAATATATATTCACAAAGCATGTAAGCGTATAATCATATTAATAGTCAAGAGCCAGGCTCTATCAGAATCTCATGCTCCCTAGTACAATATGCAGGTAAATCATTTACATTCTATTTAAGCAATTAAGCACATAACCACATAAATAGTTACCATACCCTGAGTGAAGCTATCTTTAGCTATGAGTGTACATGCCCAGCTTGTCTTCAGGAACCCTTAACCTTGGCTCGCTCTGATATCAAGTTGTAATGACCTACTACCCAGGGACCGTTACGGTGTGCATTTTAAACAGTGATAAAATCACTAACCGAGCCATTTGGCCATAATCGTGTAACTAAGTATGATTAACGATTTAGGGTTAAAATTTTTGGTCAAAGGTACAACGTTTCACTAAAATGTTTACTGTATACATTGGGATCCCAAAAATATAATTTAAAGGTTAATTACAATAAAATATTTACAACCAGCTGACTTAAGCGGAAAAATAGGGTTTATCCTTAGTTCTTCTTCAAACCCTCGGCCGTGGTGGTTGAGCAGCCGAATATGTACACATCGTCACCTAAGATCTCCAACTCAAGGATGGTCCAGCTTTCTTTTGCCTTTACCTGCACCACATAGCACCTGTGAGCCGAAGCTCAACAAGAAAACTCAATATGCTCATGAACAAGTAATAACATGTCACTAAATCATAATGGCATGCCTAGCAATAATAGCCTTATTCATGCATGCAAATAAGTAAAAATAAATGATTGTGCTAATCATATGAGTGACTATGGAGTCACAAACTTGGGCTTTGCACCCTGATTAGAAGAGTGACTATGGAGTCACAAACTTGGGCTTTGCACCCTAATCAGATCAGTGACTATGGAGTCACAAACTTGGGATTTGCACCCTAATAAGATGAGTGACTATGGAGTCACAAACTTGGGTTTTGCACCCTAATCAGATGAGTGACTATGGAGTCACAAACTTGGGTTTTACATCCTAATCAGATGAGAAACTATTGAGTGACAAACTTGGGTTTTACACCCTAATCAGATGAGTGACTATGGAGTCACAAACTTGGGTTTTACACCCTAATAAGATGAGTGACTATGGAGTCATAAACTTGGGTTTTGCACCCAAGTGATGATGCAGTCACCTGAGCCTTTTGGCCCTGGCTCTAAATAACTAGCCTTTAGACTAGACAAGCGCTTTTGATTTCATCGAACTTAAGGTCGGTCAAGCATTTTATGCTTATGATGATAATGCTTATGTCGATTAGATCTAATCTTTTCGGCTTGCGTTAAACACGCTAATACCGTTCTTAACTCATAGGTCAATTCCATACGACCAGTGCTCAGTACTATTGCCAAACTTGACTAATGAGTCACAGCTTCACAGTCAATACTAACACCATTGCCGATTCTGACTATGGAGTCAGTTCCACTCACAAGTAAGCAATGCAACCAAGCATATATTGTATGTCAAATATCCAAATACAGGGCATTCGACATGCTTACTTAACAATCACTAGAATAATTATGATCATGCACATTTACAGAGACTCAAGCTTTGATCAATCTCATATTCTATATTAATGTCATGCCCTAATCACATGTATCTCATGCATCACATACTGGGTGTAGTTTTCTTACCTTTGGTCCAAGCACAGGTTACTAATAAACGAGTCACAAGCACGATCCTGATTCCAAGCCCCTAGCAATAACCTAGTCACAACCATAATATAAAACCTCATTAAAATGAGTAAATAAATACTTCTAGACACAACCAAAGCCTCCGGAACGTCGAATCCCACTCAACTGGGTAGTAGGATCGATCCTAGGCCCTTAGAGTTAAGTTCCCACGAATAAAAACCAAATCTGGCAAAATTTTCCCTTAAGCGCCGCGGCCCTCCAAACACCATGTCGTGGCCCACCTCGAGACAGAGTCAGCCTCCTCCTTCTTGAAGCCTGGGCCGCGACGCCCTAGAACAGGGTCGCGGCCCAACCACGAACCAGCCCAAAAACCTCATTTTAACAATTTAAAAACCTTCCAAAAACCTACCCAAACATATCCTAATCCCAAAATCAAAGTTCCCAAACATCCCCATGATCGAAAACCAACAAAAGCCAAGCCTCAGTTCATTCAAAAACTCATCAAAACACAAAATCCAATCCAAGCTTAAGAGCTTAGAACTTAATACTTGGATTAGCTCTGATTATGTCGTTTCCTAACTAAATCCCCTTGCTAATAAGCTTCTAATCTTCCCTAGAATCGCTATGCCTCGATCCTCGCTTAAATTCGAATCCTAGAACTCAAGTTTCCTTTGAAAATGTGATCGGGTGTCGAAAATGGAACTTTGAGGGAGAGAGAATGTTCTGAACGTTCTTTTTATTTCTTAACAGGTTACTTCAAGCTTAAGTAGCCTCATGCAAATTCTATTGCTCGGGGTCCCAAAAACGCCCCCGGGGTTAAAATAGTCAAAACTCCGAGAATTTCCCCCTGATCTTACTAACTCCCAATTTATCATCAAATATTTATTCCCATTACCCAATATCCCGGTAATGTGCTAAATACCCCTTAACTCACTCCGAGTCAAGTATAAATCTCGTTGTGACTTTCACACTAGCTTTCTTCCTAGGACCGTCTCATGCTGAGTAACCCTAGCATAACCAAATAATAATGAAGCACCACACATATACCACACATATGCCAAAAATGGCCAAAATATGAAAATTTCCCAATTAAACAGAAATTGGCCCACATGCATATTTAATACACCTAAACATGCATATCTAGTCATATTATGATATAACTCATATTCACATAATGATACACATAAATATCACATAATCACATAATTCCAAGATTTGCCATCCTAGCCCCCTAATTAAGGCCCTAAGCCTTATTAGGAAATTTGGGTCGTTACACCCGATCTTTCTAGAAGATTATCTAAATGGGCTATTGAGCTAGGAGCAGATGGCATCTGATTCCAGCCTCATAAAGCAAAGAAAGGACAAGTACTGGTTGATTTCTTAGTTGAAATACAGTCATTTTAACCCAAAACATTGCCCCAACTACAGAACATGGAGGAAAAAGGGGTATGGAATATGAGCATAGATTGAGCCTCCAACTCATGAGGTGCTAGGATTTGTGTAGTGCTAGAAGCTCCCTCCGGGCTAAAAATCGAAGGAGCTCTTCTCCTCGAACACAATGCAACAAACAATGAGGCTGAGTATGAGGCTCTAATATAAGAATTAGATTTGGCTCAGAACATCGACATCAAACGAATAAAGGTGTGTGGCGATTCATGTCTGAACAAGTAGCTGGGAACTTTGACACCAGAGAGGCTGGACTAGTTATTCGTTTAGCAAAAGTTTTGGCTCTGAAATCACAATTTTTGCTATTCAAACTCACTCAAATTCCATGAGAACTAAATCAGAAGGCAGATACTCTGGCCAAAAAATCTTATTTAGGTGAGTATACCCACCATTCAGAGATTTCAATAACCCACACTCATGATCAACCCAAAATTTGCTCAATTTTGACAGAACCCGAATGTTGGATAGATCCCATAATGTGGCACCTTTCAACAACAGAAATCCTGCTAGACAAAAAAGAGGCTAAACTACTACGCTTAAAGGCGCAACATTACTCCATAATTAACAACATCATATACAGACAATCTTTCAACAGACCATATCTATGGTGTCTTCAACCAATACAGGCAAAGAAACTACTCGAAGAAATACATGAAGGAGTGTGCGGTATGTACACTGGTGGACGAAGCTTGGCCCTTAAAGCATTAAAAACAGGATATTACTGACCTTATATGATGACAAAGGCTTGAGATTATGCTAAAAAAATGCAACAGATGTCAGAAATTTGCACCAACAATTCACCAACCAACACATATACTGCATTCAGTTGTTGCTCTGTGGCCATTTTCTAAATGGGGAATGGATGTCATTGGTGAACTACCCAGGGCAGCCAGAGAAAAATGTTATGCGCTCTTGGCAACTGAATATTTTAAAAAATGGGTAGTTGCAGAAGCTTATAATATTGTTAGTAAAACTGACACCATGAGCTTTATCTGGAAACACATAATTTGTCAATTTGGGATCCCTTAGGATATAATAGTCGATAATGGGACACCTTTTTAGAATGCAAAAGCATACGAACTTTGTGACACAATGCACATTAAATTGAGCTTTGCTTCTGTCAACTATCAACAAGGCAACAGGCAGGTAGAAGCCTCTAATAAAGTAATCTTCACTAATATAAAGAAAAGCTTGGAAGCAAAGATAGGGGCCTGGCTAGAAGAGTTACCAAAATTACTATGAGTCTATTGCACGACTAAAAGAACCTCTACAGGGGGATCGCCATACACTATGGTATACAGAACAAAAGCAATTATACCAACAGAAGTGGGCCTCCCAACACTTCACATTGAGATAGCCTCTAACCAACCCCTCAATAATGAGCAATTGTCGCACAATCTCTATCTCCTTGATGAATTATGGATGATTTCCTAGATTATACATGAAAAATATTAGAAGGTCACTGAACGCTATTATGATAAGAGAGTCAACTCCCATTCCTTCAAACAAGGCGAATGGGTTCTTCGATGGGTCACTGGCAACCAAAAGAAGCTAGAACCTAACTAGGAAGGTCCTTATGAGATTGTAGATGCTCTAGGCTGAGGATCCTATGTGATCAAGGACATATGAACTGGATGAAAGGTACCATGTACCTGGAACTCTATGTCTTTAAGACATTACTATTGTTGATGTAACACATGAGTACTATTTTGTGAATCAATAAAAACAATAGTCTTTTTTACACATTTGCTCCACTTCTCATTTACTTTGTACAACATTATCTCTATTTTCTCTATACATATATTATTTGATTGAATCATGTGCAGAATCTCTTTCACACAGCGAATCTTCAGCAAATAAGGTACCATCGCATGTGTTGTTACCACTTTTTTCAAATCCGTACATACCATATCTTAGAAAGAATACATCGGTCATGAACTCAATATAGTTTTTTTTATTATACTTTTTCCTATTAAATGTTGGGGTTAGGCTATAAACAACCTTATTTTTGTGTTACAACTCAAAACAAAAGATACAAGTGATCTAACTTTAATGATAGTAAACACAAATTACATAAACAAAAAGAGATCAAGGTGTAGACCTTTCTTGAAGAACAACCTTTAGAACATAAAATCACAAAGCTATGATTTTATGTGAAACACAAAAGTTGGATTGACACAAATGTAGATTTTTTGTAAAGAATCTCTATTCCTAGCCTTTTTTTTTAATGGAAATGCTTGAAGCTACTATAGTGGAATGATATTGGGATACACAAGCCTTGGGTATTCATACAGACCAAGCATTCTTGATGAACATCTTGGAGAAAACTAGTAATCTTAAAAGCTAGCTTTTTTAGAGAGATAGACAACAATCTAGCACCGGGCGATGTATCGCCTTGTCCGTTTTAGTCTGTTTTCAAGGGCTACGTGATTCGCCACCTCCCAAAGGTGACACATCGCCGATGACTCTGTAATAACGCGCCAAACTTCGTCTCAAAACATCTTCAAATGCTCTCAAACTTCTTGGGTACTCTTATATACTAAAAAATAATACCTATATCGAAAGTCAACTTTCACATGTTGACTTTTGTGAAATCGTTATTGTTTTAACACCTTTTCGTGCCTAAATAATTTCACCATGTATTTAATCAATCACAACATTACCCCATTTGGTTAAATACATCCTCAATTCTCTAGCCAAACAATATTAGTGCATAAAGTAAAGTACCTTTTGGGTTTGAACTTTACCTAGTGAAAACACTACAAAACTTAAATCGAAATGCTAAGGTATTTTTAAAAGATTGAATCCAACATTCCTAGTGATAGTAACTTGTAATGTGTCACACACCTCTATCTGATTACTTATGTATTTTCCACTATTTGCGCTCAGCAGTTTCAATGGCCTTGTGCTTGATCCATTCATGAACGATCCAGAGAGAAAACTTTTACTCTATTGAGAGGCGACACCACCCCTAGGTTCACATAGGTAAAATTCTTACAACATCTTTGCTACCTTTAGAGATCCTTGTTGCTCTTCAACTAAATTTCATTAAAAGCCTAAGGCTTAACCCTCATGTCCGGTAGCAACCAACATTAACTCACCTTTGATGGGACCTTTAAGATGTTAATGTTGAAACTATTCCCACGAAGGGTGAACACCTAACTGGTTGTGGATAGATTATCTTCAACCCCGGATATCCAACTTGCGTCGGAATCTCCCTCAAGTATCTTAGAAAACTTAGAATATTTGATGCATAAGTATTTAGTCCTTCTAAGGTATCCAAATACTCTTTCAACAACCTTTCAATGTAAGATACTTGGGTTGCTAGTAAACCTACTTAGTTTTCTAACCTCAAATGCAATGTTTGCTCTAGTACAATGAGCATCATACATCAAATTACAAATTGTACTTGCATACTCTAGTTGAGCCACCACTATCCCTTCATTGTTTTTAAGCTTTTGACCTTGATCGAAGGAAGTGTTTTCCTTTTTGATATTAAGATGGCCAAACTTGTCAAGCATTTTCTCAACAAAATGAGCTTGACCTAAGGCATACCCATCAACATTTCTTCTAACTTTAATACGTAATATGGTATCAACCTCTCTAAGGTCATTTATTTTGAAGTTAGAAGATAGAAACTTCTTTGTTTCTATAATGTCTTTCATGTCATTGCTTAATATCAACATATAGACACACTAAGATGACATAGTCATCACAAGTTTTACAATATAAGCACTTGTTTGCACTGTTATGTCTAAACCCATCCGAAACAATGGCCACATCAAACTTATCATATTATATAATGATTTAACAAACTTTCACATCTGATGCTCATTTCCCCTTACAATAAATCCTTCTGGTTGTTTCATGTACACCTCTTCATCACGGTTACCATTTAGGAATGTCATTTTGACATCCATTTGATGAACATATAGGTTGTGTATTGATGATAAGACAAACAACAATCTTATAGATGTTGTCCTTCCTACTAGCGCAAAGGTATCAAAATAATCTATACCTTCATTTTATCTAAACCGTTTGGCCACCAATCTTGCCTTATAGGCTTGAATGGTAGCATTATTGTTGTATTTCTTTCAAAGTACCCACTTGCAACCTATTGGCATGGATCCTTGTGGTAGATCAATAATCTTCCAAGTGTGGTTAGACATAATTGAATCCATCTCATCATTTATTTCCTTTTTCCATAAGTTAGTCCTTTGAGGACATAGATTCTTGGAAAGTCTTAGGAGCATCCTCCACTTGAAGTACCATAGGATACTTCCAAGTGTCTCCCTTATGGTTTCCCTTTACTAGGTAGAGAGTCTCCAATTGAGAGGTATCATTTTGTGATCCAATCTTTTTAAGCCTTTGGCTTTTTCTAGGAAATGTCAGTTGCTCTACAATCCTTGAAGATAACTTATCTTGAGTTCATTCTAATGAGATTGGTTCTTGAGGCTTTTTTCACTCTACAACAAACTCTCAAAGAACTCCACTTCTCTTGATTCAATTATTACATTAGACTCCATGTCTAATAGCCCATAGGCCTTGCTATTTGAAGCATAGCCTACAAATACTTATTTGATGGCCCTTGGACCCAACTTGGTCTTTTTAGCCTCCGTACTCTTGAAATAAGCAAGGCACCCCCACACATTGAGAAACCCTAGGTTGGACATATTTCCTCTCCATATCTCATATGGTGAGATTTGATTCTTCTTTAGAGGAATCTGGTTTAGAATATGACAAGTGGTAATCAAAGCTTCTCGCCATAACGCAAAACTAAAATTTGCATGTAATAGCATAACATTAATCATTTCAACATATGTTCAATTTTTTCATTCCACAATACCATTTTGTTGGTGTAGAGTCCAACAACTTTACTTAGCTAAGGTAGATAGTAGTATTATAGTATTTATAGCATTATCTTTTTAACTATGGATTTTTGGTTCAAACCGGGAATTATTTGGACACTCATAGTAGTACTTATAGATTTTCTAAGATAGTTTAAGAATATTGATGTTAACCTAAGGTTTGATTAATATGACTGATATTAAGGATAACATTTATTATACTATAAGGTTTAGATAAGAACCAATAGGATTTTAAGCACATGTTATGTATGGGTGATTAAGGATTAAGTATTTTGAGGATTAAATTTAATAAGGGGTAAAGTTTGAATGCCATAAGGTCAGTCAACAGCTTTGAATACGTTGAGGGCTTAGTCAAGGCTGTTTACCCCATTCAAATTTAGCTAAAAATGTGTAATTTCGTGTTTAAATAATCAGCGTGTGCCGATATATCGCAGCTATAGGGGGCGATATATCGTAGCACGTAGATACAAAAAACACGAGACGATGCACGACAGCCTCGGGCATACTGGCCCAGGCGATATATCGCCTCCTTCAGTATATTTTGAAACATTTTGAAATTGTTTTCCATTCAGCCATTCAACCTCTTGATAAGTCCAGCATCTTTTTGAACGAGTCTTCAGCCTCTGCTGAACAATAATTCAAATTATTTTCACCTAAAAAGCTATTATTTTTATTCAAGTAAAATTAAGATCCTTTCATTCCTAAACTCTATAAATAGGACCTAGTACCCAGCCATTATTCATCTTTTGCTCTAAGTTCAGAGGCTGCAAGTGCTAAGTGAGTGTGAGAGTGTAAACACCTGGGTTGGGGAATCATAAGCTTGATCATCATAAGCTTATCAAACACTTTGGGAAGTAAGGTTTTATAGTATTTCGGTTTGAGGTGTAGATTGGTCTTACAAGTCTTCAAGGTAACCCAAAACTCTAGTTCATTTCTGTACTTGTTCTTTTAAGTTCTCATAGTCTTCAACTCAGCCTCTAACCTTAATCTTTATTTTGGTTAGGAAATCTAAGTTCTTGAGCAAAAAGGTTTTGGTAAGTATTTTTTCTCAAGGTTTAGTCCTTCCATTCCTTTCATTTATTTTTCTTCAAATCTACTCACCCTGTTATATATGGTTTTAGGAGTGTTCCAAAAGTCCCAACTCTGTCCTCACATCCCGGTAACTTTGGTAAGGAAAATAGGATAGAATCTATATGTAATGCCCCAAATTTCCTAATAAGGTTTAGGACCTTGATTAGGAGGCCCGGAGGGCCATAATTGATTTATTATAGTATTTAATGATTATATGCATGTTTACGTGAATTATATTATTATATGATGGTGAATGCATGCATATGGGCTCATATGTTAATTATGAGGGTAATTTGGTAATTTGGCCACTGTGGGCGTAATTGTATATTTTGGGGTGCATGGTTGTGATTAATTAATATAGCCACATTATAAGGTGGATTGGTTCGAGCTAATCGACATGAGACGATCATGGGATGTAAGTGTTCGGTCTAGTCATAACGGGTTTAAGTTCGGGGCTCGGGGTGAGTCTCGGGGTGAATTTAATGATTAGAGCGTTACCGGGGATTTTAGGGTAACGGGGTATGAATTATTGGAATTTGAGGATATTGAGAATAGCGGGAATTAGAGAGTGTTAATTATAATTAACGAGATAAACGGGAAAGGACGGTTTTACCCTCGGAAGCTTTTAGAGGGGTTTATTTGGATTAGGGGTATTTTGGTCTTTTGACCCTAAGGATATATATGACATAAAGGCCTGTAGATTGATACTAAAACAGAGCCTATCCTCTCTTTTTCCCTTCCATCCCGTACAAACTTCCTCCCTCACCTTTCTTTGGATTTTGAGAGCTCAAATGGAGGTGTTGAGCTAGGGGATTAAAGGGGGCAGCTAAGGAACCTATAACAACCATCAAAGGGGATTCAAAGCTGTGTTTAAGGTGAGTTTTAGCCTTTGAACTCAGGTGTGCTCTGTTTTTTTGAGTTAAGTTTTGAGTTTCTTAATTTTTTAAGCTTAGGATTGGACTTTGTGAATTGTTGAGTTTTTGGTTGGTTTGAGCTTCAGGTTTTGGTGGTTTTGGACCATTGAGAAGTTTGGTAATATTGATTTGATGATTTGGAGATGTTTAGATGGGTTTTTGGAAGGTTTTAGAAGTGGAAAAACGAAGAAAAATGGCTGGTGCGAAGTTGGGCCGCGGCCCTGTTCTTAGGCGCCGCGGCCCTAACTTGAAGAAGGTGGTGGAGGCTCTGTTAGGGGGGGGCGCCGCGGCATGGTCCATGTAGGGCCGCGGCCCTTAAGGGAAAAAAAAATACTAAATGGTGGTTTTGCGATGGGAACTTAACTCTAAGGGCCTAGGATCGAACCTACTACCTAGTTGAGTGGGATTTGATATTCCGAAGGCTTGGGTTGGGTTTGGAAGTATTTAATTACTCATTTTGATGAGGTTTTATGTTTGGTTATGACTAGGTGACCGCTAATGGACTAGAAGTTGATCGTTCTCAAGGGTCGTTCTTTTAATCGTTCTAGCTCGACTTTGAGGTAAGAAAACTGCACCCTGTGTATATGTGACATGCATGGCTGTTATTATGATGCATGTTGGTTGATTAATGAGTACGTCATGCGTGGTTATTATTGATGAATGTCGGTTGATTATTATGTATGACATGCATGACTATTCTTGATGCATGTTGGTTGGTTATTAAACGTGACATGCATGGCTGTTATTGATGCATGTTAGATTGCTGGATTTATTACATATGATGCATGAGAAACATGTGTTTAGGACATGCTTTATATACTGAGTATGATACTGTTCAGAGCTTGAGCCTCTGTGTTTATGCATGGCCCTAATAGCACTACTACCTGTTTGGTAAGCATGCTAAATGCCTCGTTTATGGATGTGGAACATGTGATATGTGATTGGTGGCATGTCTTACTAGTGAAAGACACTGACTAGTCAGGGACCGACTCTAGAGTCGAGAATTATGCATTGAATGGCTCTATGGCATTAATGCCAGACCGACCCTAAGGTCGAAGAACTTATAAGCGCTTGCCTGGTCTACGACCAGATGACTATAGCCAAGGTATATGACCCCGGTGACCGTTTGTCACATGGCTAAGGGACGTTGTCCATAGTTTCGACTCTAGAGTCGCGAGGAAGGTTATGTTGGTGACTAATCACCTTGCCCCTGTCCTAAACAAGCTTAAGTCGAGAATCACGCATTGAATGGCTCTATGGCATAAATGCTAGACCGACCCTAAGGTCGAAGAACTTATAAGCGCTTGCCTGGTCTATGACCAGATGTTTATGGCCAAGGTATATGACCCCAGCGACTGTTTGTCACATGGCCAAGGGACGCTGTCCATAGCACGAATCTAGAGTCGGGAGGAAGGTTATGTTGGTGACCATTCACCTTGCACCTGTCCTAATCAAACTTATGAAAGGATCACTTATCAGTTGAGCCTTGGTGACCCTATCGTCACATGGCTAGAAGGAGCGATGCTCATTATTGTGACTTTTGGCTATTGTCACCTATTTGCTTGGACTGATAGTCCTGAATGGTTATTATGATCGTTGTTGATATTATATCATGCTTTATTGTGTTTTCTTGCTGGGCTTCGGCTCACGGGTGCAACGTGGTGCAGGTAAAGGCAAGAGGAAGCTGGACCATCCTTGAGTTGGAGAGCTTAGGTGATGACGTGTACATATGCAGCTGCTCGTCCGCCACGGCCGAGGTTTAAAGTGGAACTAGGGTTGAACCCTGTTTTGCCGCTTAGAACGGCCTGTTGTAAATATTTTCTGTAATAAACTCTGAAATTATATTTTCGGGATCCCAATGTATATATTAAACGTTCTAGTGAAACGTTACATCTTAACCAAAGTTTTAATCCCTAAACCGCTAATCATACTTAGTTCACGATTTTGGCCAAATGACTCGGTTAGCGAGTTTAGCACTGTTTACAAGGCACACCGTAATGGTCCCTGGAGTTGGGGCGTTGCACTATATGTTATATGCTTATGTTATCTTATGTTTTATGCTATGAAATATGTTATAAAATATGTTATGAAATATGTATGTTTGTAGGCTTGGGCATATGACCCATTTGACTAACAAGCCCCAAATAGATTATGGGCATATGACCTACTTAGCTAGTAGGACCCCACTAATCTAATGGGCATATGACTTGATTAGTCTATGGGACCCCAAGTAATAATGGCCATTATAGTATGTGTATGATATATATATGTTATGTTAGGTTATGTTATGTTTTTATGTTTCTTATGAAATTTATGTATATGAACTATGTGTTAGATTTTTCCTTGCTGGGCATTAGGCTCATTCCTTTTTGTTTATATGTGCAGGAAAATATCTATAGTGGCGGTAAGGTTCGTGGATGCTTGGGGAATGTGTATCGGTGGTGAATGGACTCAGGAGTCGAGAGTTCGATTTTCGAGGATGTAGTCTTGTTTTTATGGTCTTTACATGTATTTTCCGCACTTGTTATGTAATTTCTTTCATTTTAAATCATGTTTTGTTTTTAAAGACAATGGGATCCCATATCCTACTTATTTTATGAAAGTAACTCTTATTTCTACAAGTTTATAATAAAGTTATGGTATTTTCGTAAATGTAAGTTTTATTAAGGATTTGTATGTATAGTTTCGTTAATGGTCCAAAAGTCTAGAGTAGTGGGTCATTACAGTTGGGGTGTATATGGGGTTGTACATTCATGTATTATACCATGCATCTCACAAAACACATTGAATTCATTGGAAAAGTTTTCACCTCCCCTATCAATTCTAATTATTTTTATTTTATTTTCCAATTGATTTTCAACTTTAGCTTTATAGATTTTAAACATGGTAAAGGCCTAATCCTTATTCTTAAGCAAGTACACATATGTTAATCTAGAACAATCATCAATAAAGGTAATAAAATATTTATGTCCACCTCTAGTAATTATTCCATTCAATTCACATAAATCACTATGTATCAAATCTAACAAATTAGTTTTCCTTTCAACACTTGGAAAATGTTTCTTTACCATCATAGATTTAATACATAATTCACACTTATCATGCTCAACACTATTATGTACAATTAAACCACATTTGATAACTCTTTCAATTGTACTATATCCTATATGAGCAAGTTTATTATGCCATAAAGTAATAGAATCAAAACCAAGCACATAAGAGGAAGATTAGCATGCATTATTATAAAAAAAACATTGTCTTTGGGACACAACTTAATCATCCCATCACGCATATACCCTTTCCCCACAAAGTAGTTTCCCTTGGATATAATTAGCTTATCGGACTC
Source organism: Humulus lupulus (assembly GCF_963169125.1). NCBI lineage: Eukaryota > Viridiplantae > Streptophyta > Magnoliopsida > Rosales > Cannabaceae > Humulus > Humulus lupulus. The sequence continues at coordinate 275,515,964 of NC_084795.1, read as the reverse complement.
AAACATTGCTTTGATGCCCGATTTGCTCAAAAAATGCCCACTCACAAGATTCCTACTCATATCCAGAACATACAACACATTGGTCAATAAAACCTTCTTTCTCGATGTAATGTAAAGATCAACATTCCTCTTGCCCAACACCTTGGACCTTTGCTCATTTCCCATTTGGATCTCATGCCCTTCCTTTGATTCTTCAAAGGTCTTGAAGACCTCTATATCATAAGCAACATGAATGGTGGCACAACTGTCATACCACCACCCTTGTACTTTCCTTTGGATGACATTCACCTCACTCAAGGTTGCAACCAACTCCTCTTCGGTTGAGTTGACCTTAGATCCATGGTTATGGGGCTTTTGATAGTTGCATTCTCTAACAAACAAAACAAGGGCCTCTCACACCCTTGAATTGCCATTCATTTATCCTTGGAGATAGATTAGTATCTTTCTTTGATTGGGGCTTCTTGTGAGTCTTTCCTTTGGATTGAGAGGGTTTCTCTATGGCATTAGCTGTTGGGATTAGACTTCAAAAACCTTTGTTTGTATTACAACTCAATGACAAACTCATACAAGTAAATAAATCTCATAAAATAGTTTAACACAAAGTACATAAACACAATGGATAAAGTTTAGAGTATACCTTCCTTGAAGAAAAAAATCCTAAGGACATAAAATCACAAGCTATGATTTTATGTGAAACACAAAAGTGACAAGACTTGACGCAAATGAAGATTTGCTGTCCAAAAATCTCTATTCCTAGCCTTCCTTTGAAGATGCTTAAAGCTACAACTAGTGGAATGAGATTGAGATTCACAAGCCTTGGATCTCCATGCAATTAAAGCTTTCTTGATGAAGATCTTGGAGAAAACTAGTAATCTTGGAGCTAGATAGAGAGTGTGTGTTCTTCTTTAGTGAGAGAAAGAGGTGATTGATCAAGTCACCAATTAACTCATTTGAACACCTTAAATAGTATAGGATCCTCATTATATTCAACCAATGAAATTAGAGCATTTAAATTTAAGCTTTGGAGCTAAAACACGTAACTATACAAACATTCCGTAACGGACCAGGCGACGCGTTCACCAGGCGATGCATCACCTGCCAGGTGATGTGTCGCCCTATATCAGGAGACACGTTGCGTGGTACTTTCTCTATCTAGGGTTTTTAGAACCCAGACAACGCGTCACCTCCTAGGAGGCGATGTATTGTCAGTGCCTCTATAATTCGGCTCCAAGAGGTGTCTCAAAACACCTCCAAATTCCCCCAAACTTTTTGGGTACTCTTATATACTCCAAATAAACATTTTGGACCCAAAATTTTGATTTAAAAATGCCTACACTCAAAGTCAACTTTCACATGTTGACTTGTGTGAAATCATTATTGTTTTAGCACTTCTTCGTGCTTAAACAATTCCACTGTGTATTTAACCAATCTTAACATTCCCCCATTTGGTTAAAGACATCCTTTCTTTTATATTAGCTCATAAAGTAAAGTACCTTTTGGGTTTGAACATTAACTTAGTGAAATCACTACAAAGCTTAAATCGAAATGTTAAGGTATTCTTAAAAGATTGAACCCAAACATTTCCTAGTGATAAAAACCGGTAATGTCTCATACACCTCTATTTGATTACTTATGTATTTCCCACTGTTCATGCCCAACACCATTAATGGCCTTGTGCTTGATCTATTCGGAGAGAAAACTCCTACTCTCTTATGAGGCGGCCCACCTTTAGGTTCATATAGGTGAAATTCTCACAGCATCGTTGCTACCTTTAGAGATGCTTGTTAATCTTATCTGAATTTCATTAAAAGCCTTAGGCTTAACCCTCACTTTGGTAGCAACCAACATTAACTCACCCTTCATGAGGCTTTAGATTGTTAATGTTGAAACTATTCCCATGATGTAAACAAGTTTTGAGTTGGGTTGCCGTCATTGGGGAATCTATATATCAAGGAGTTTTAGTCCCATCCCTCTATTTGTGGAACCAACAAAATCTCTCCCAAGAGCTTTGGTAAATGGATCCGCTAAGTTCTTACATGATTTCACATGTGAAATTGATATGATACTCTTATCAATCAATTCCCTCACATAGTCATGTCTTAGACTTATATGTCTAGACTTCCCATTGTAAATCTTCTTGTAAGCTCTAATCAAAGTAGCTTGATTATCACAATGTATCGAAATCGTCGATACATCAATCATGATACTTGGTATCTCCAACATGAGATCACTTAACCACTCGACATCTTTTTTTATTACCGCTAGAGGTACAAACTCGGATTCCATGGTGGAGTGACATATACATGTTTGTTTCTTAGAAGTGTTAGGAACAGTTCCTAATGCATAGCAAAAATTGCGGTAATGTTAGTATTGTATACAACAATTTTTTTTCTTCATATAAACAACTTTATATGAGGATCTTTTAATATGCAATATGTTAATAAATATAATGTGTATATGTAAAAATAATATGAAATGATTTACCTCTTGTAGCCTATCAGGAATCCTTGAATCTTTTCGTATATATTTCGATCTTCCTATCATCACTAGAGTACTCACACCTAGATCTTCCAAGACGTTCTCTACACCTCAAGATGTGAGTGGGCACTTAGAGAACAAGAATCAATATTTGTGAATCAAAATTATTCTCAACACATAAGACTCTTGATTATAGACTAGAGAGAAAGATTTTTCTTTTGTGTTAAAAAGATGATAGTTTTTCTCTTTTATGTAAAAAACTATGTGTTCATCTATTTTCTATCATATAGAATATATATAGACAATTTTTTTTTGGTAAATCAGAAAAAGTATATTAACACCAATTGTTGTTACAACCTACAGCACCAATAGGCCTGAAAATTCTATACATTTAAATCTCATCACAATTGATCAAACCATTGCTTATCACTATGTGTTAATTTCCTAGACCAAACCCCTTTAATTCTATATTTGACCACAGTCTTTATATTTTGTACAATTGAATCTACTTGTTTACATCTGAAATGCCACAATGTTTCATTTCTGTTTAACCATAATTGATAGACCATGGCAGCTACCGTGACAGTAAGCACCCCTTTTTTAAACCTGATATGTTTGCTATGTCTAATACTACTTATTAACCTATGTAAAGAAGTAGCTGATGTATTCCAATGCAACCATGTCTTTAAGTCTTGTAACACCCTGCAGCTATACAAGCATTCAAAATATAAATGTTGTATAGTTTTCAATCCATCTCCACAGATGACACAATCTGTTTCTTGATAGACTTGAAATCGACTAAGTCTTTCTTGGACTGGCAGCCTTCCCATCATGATCAACCAAAATAGAAATTTATGTCATGGAATACTGAGTCTGTCCCATACCATCTGTTGCCAATTTACTGAGTCAAGCACTGGACACAATATCTGATAGCCTTGCTTAATCTGATATTTCTCAGTTGAGAACTTTTGAATGTCTAAGCTCTGTTTAAACTTGTTTTTGACAGCAACTATTTGTTTTCAGTACCAGCTGCTTGATGATAGAGCTTCATAACTCCACCAATCAGGTACTCCCAAATATACATGGTGAACCCATTTGATCCAGAGATTGTCTTGTTTAGTTGCAACAGCCCATACATATTTCCCTATGGCTTCTTGATTCCATTCAATCACATTCCGAAAACCTAAGCCTCCCTCTTTTTTTGGTTTACAAAGTGAATCCCAAGGCACATAACCTGAACCCATATACTCAGCAGCTCCATTCCACAAAAAATCCCTACAGATGGAGTTTACCTTCTGAAGAATTTTCTTAGGTAATATCATGATCTGGGACCAATAAGAATGAATTATTATCAAAACTGAGTTAATTAATGTAACTCTACCTGCAAATGACAAGTTCCTAGAACTCCAAGTTTTGATTCTAAGAACCATTTTCTCCAATATATAAACATTATTATTAAAAAAAATTAATAATAATAATAATAAATTGATCATTTTTAATAATAATAATGATTAAAGACAAAGTCTTACATTCCATTTTAAAACCCTTTTCAAAATTTTTTATTTATTAATTAAATAAAATAAAAAACCAATAAATGATCACCATCAACAGTGGTAGAAGCAAAGGGCAGTCGAAGAAGAAAATGATACATTTCCCTTAACCCCATGCTTCTTACATGACCCTGAAAATATTTAATAGATAAAGTCTTTGTGAACGTATCTATAAGATTATCTTCTGAGGAAATCTTCAAGGCAGTAACATCTCCTCGGTTGACTATCTCTCGGATCAAGTGATATTTCCTCTCGATGTGCTTTCCTCTCTTTTGACTTATGGGTTCTGTTATCCTAAAAACTGGCATTGATGACGTGGCAAGTGATCCCTGGACACGTGGCAGACACCTGGAGGAACCCTGCTAGCGTATCGACCAGAAAGTACATTATAGGCAGTAGGCGGCCCAGTCTTTCCTGCGACCAGTCTGGTCGATGGTTCCGCATACAGCATGATATTCCAATAAAGATCTTTGTAAATCCCAAAATTAACTCATACAATCTCCTGAATATCCGATTATTCAGGAGAGAATATCTGTAACAATCTCATGTAAACCCCCTTTGAGCCTATAAATAGAGAAAGGTAGCTCAAGGAAGGGACTTTTGGCTTTTGAATTATTTGATACTAGAGTAATTCTATTTGAAACATTGTATTGTTCTTCAGAGGTTAGTGAAACTCATTGAACCCTAGTTCTTTGATCACACCTTTGATTCTCATATCAATAACAATCTAAGTGGACGTAGGTCATTACCAGATCTTGGGGCCGAACCACTATAAAATATTGTGTCCTTACTATTTTTGTCATTCGATTCTTTTCAACGCATTCATTCACATCAAGCATATTCTGACTCCGTGTCAGTTGACCAAAATCTGGGTCAACATTCTGGTGCTTTCATTGAGAGCTTGATTTAACATTGTTGAGAAAACCAATGGCGAAAACTGCAAGGAAAGCTGGACAGGCGGCCGCCGCTGCACCATCAAATCCACCTCCTCCTCCTCCTCCTGCAAGTGTGGCTGAGGATGAGCCACATTTGGACTTTGAAGAGGAAGAAATGGATGACGCAATGCTGAAGAGTACCCTGGGGGCGTTGCAGGAAGAACTGGCTAATCTGAGGGCCAGTCAAGAGACTGCTTCCGAAATTATGATGCGGCAGCAGCAGGAGATTGAATGGCAGCGCGCGGAATTAAGCGAAAGGCAGGCGGAAATGGATCATCGCCAAAGCGAGGCCATGGCAGCCCTACAGGAAGCCTTGCAACTGGCTAAGAATCAGGCCGCACCTGTCTCGTAGCCTGACCAGCCTGCAAATGGGCCACCTCAAAGGGGTCCTAATCCTAGCCCACCAATCCAGCCATCGAGTCCACAAAGGCCCGAGCAGCCTCAGGCGCCCCATGACGATGTCCCGCTGGACCCTGAGGCACAGCCACCATCCCAAGCTGGTCGTGGTAATCCCCCTCAGCAGAGGCAGAATAGGACCGAGCATCAGCCTTGCAGTCCTAGACGCCATGGGGGTGATGAGCCAAACCTACCGAACAGAGGTCAGAATCCTCCTGGTAACAGGAGGAACTAAGAGTTAGGCTCTGCGGTCCGGGGTCCCCCACGGCATGATAATGCACGGGGACACAACGACCAGCGCAGGCCACCCTCTAACGCTCGGGATGCTTCGGCCAGGGATGGAAATCGAGGGAACAGTCGATCCCACCATATCCAATTGAGGTTCAGAGATGGCCATGGGTATAATGAGGCCGACTTAGGCAAGGGAAATGCTGGTCGGAGAAATGAAGAAAGAGGTAGAGGCGGGAGCCAGATACCTCAAGATGACCAACCCAATAGACGGGATGCTAGGGGGCAGGCCAGGCAAAATAATGTCTTCAACCGGTCGAGGGTAGCGAGCAACGGAGAAGAGACGAGGATTTGAGAGACGTAATCAACAATCGCCGCGAGCGACATGGCGAGAACGTCTCCCCAGCAACAGAGGCCACATCGATTCCTGTCGATGTACAGGCCCAAATAGATGCCCTTGACCAGGCAGTGCAACAGCTGGTCGGGGGAAGGACATCTTATATCGACCATGATAGGAGGAAAGGCACTCCTTTCGTACAGAGGATAGCTAATGCAGAAACTCCAAGCAAGTTCAAAATGCCAACACTTCCAAACTTTGACGGGTACGGAGACCCAGTATCTCATGTCAATAAGTTTGAAATACAAATGGACATTCAAAAAGTGTCCGAAGACGCTCGGTGCAGGATCTTCCTTGCAACACTTTCTGAGGCCGCGCAGGAGTGGTTTTTAAGTTCCCTCCTGCAAGCATAGTTTCCTGGGAAATGTTCGTAAGGGAGTTTTACGGACAGTTCTATGCAGGTCGTGTGCATCCGAACGAAGCAAACCAGCTGGTTGAAATTCGCTAGTAGGATGGAGAATCAGTGAAGGACTACATCCAGCGTTTTATGCGAGCAGCAGCTGGAGCAAAAAAGGTGGGGGAAGAAGGAAAAATGATGGCCATAACCGCAGGGGTTAGGCGTCGCTCCCCCCTCTGGAAAAGCCTCCGAAAGGAAGGAGTTAGAACTACCCAGGAATTCTTGGACCGGGCTGATCGTTACATCAAGCTCGAAGATGCCATTGCCGATGATGGAAAGCCTTTTGGCAAGGATAAGAAAGCACCCGAGCCCGCCAAAGCCGCCAATGGGTCCAAACCTAACAGCAATGGCAAAGGTAACGGGAACAGCAGCGGCAATGGCAAGAATGGTGGAAAACGGTCGTATAACGAGCCTTCCACCTCTGGCAATAAACGAGCTAAGGGTAACCGTTATGAACCTCGGTTCACTAACTACACTGCCCTCGTTGAGTCTCAGGGAGAGGTTTATCAGGCCACAAGTTCTAGTGTGCCTTATAAAAAACCTGGCCCCATTCAAAAGGATATTTCGAAGAGAGACACTAACAAGTTCTGTCGTTACCATAACGACTACGGACATGACACCAACGAATGCAACCAGCTGAAAGATGAAATCGAGTTCCTTATTAGACAAGGACACTTGAGAAGATACATACGGGCCTCAGGAAATTCCCAAAAAGAAGCTCCGGGTAGCAACGAACAGGCACCCACGCGGCAACGCTCGCCACCCTTACAGCCTGCCCCCGTGACTGGCACACTCTTAACCATTTGTGGAGGCCCGCACCTCGCAGGAAATAGCAGAAAGGCCAGGGAACGATATGCTCGGACCCTGCGCCATGACCAGGACATCGAGATGATGACTGTGGAGGACTGCGCACCAAAAAAGGCTCGATCAGGAGAGGGCGAGATAACCTTCTCTGATGGCGATGCTCAACACGTCCGGTTCCCACATTCCGATTTGCTGGTCGTGGATATCTAGATGGCTAACATGATGGTAAAAAGAGTGCTGGTCGATACAGGAAGTTCGGTGAATATCCTGTATAAGTCTTCGCTAAAATGCATGACGTTGTCCGTTAAGGACCTGGAGCCCTGCAACCAAACGATATACGGCTTCTCTGGAGAAAGACTCGCCCCCGCCAGATTGATCAGACTATCGGTGACGACAGGTACGGCGCCTGCTACCAGGACATTACTCGCTACTTTTGTAGTAGTCGATTGTCCTTCGGCGTACAATGCCATCATTGGAAGGCCTATACTAGTTGATCTACGGGTCGTCATATCTATGTGGCACTTAACCATGAAGTTCCCAACGGACGCAGGGGTAGGACGCGTGTTGGGGAACCAGAGGGAAGCCAGGGAGTGCTACAATGCCTCAATCACAAAGGCGAAAAGGGGAACGCCAAAGAGCCCTACCTCAAATAGGTTGCAGATGGCAGTTGATACACAAGCCCAATCCGGTGATGAAGTCACCAAATAGGGTGTTGCCCAAAGTGAGGATAGAGACTTAGATCCTCGCTTTGGGGATTTTGAAGAGAACGTTGGACCCGTCGAGGACCTGGAAGAGGTCCAACTCGACGAAAAAGACCCGACCAGAGTTGTGAAGGTCGGGAAAAACCTAGAGCCCACCACGAAGCACGCACTGGTGGAATTTTTGCGGAAGAACCAGGAGGTTTTTGCCTGGTCGCACAAAGACATGGCTAGGATAGACCCTACAGTTATCAGCCATGTCCTAAATATAGACAAGACTTTTCCACCCGTGCAACAAAAGAGAAGGCTACTCGATAAGGATAGATCGAGAGCCTTAAAGGAAGAAGTTGAAAGATTAAAGGAGAATGGGTTCATTAGGGTGGCATTTTATCCATCGTGGGTCTCCAATCCAGTGCTAGTTCCCAAGCCTAACGGCAAATGGCGAACCTGCGTGGATTTTACAGACCTCAATAAAGCCTGCCCAAAGGATTGCTTCCCACTCCCAAGAATCGACCAGTTGGTTGATGCTACTGCAGGACACGAGATCCTCTCCTTCATGGATGCATATTCAGGCTACAACTAGATTAGCATGCATCCCCCTAATGAGGATCATACCAGCTTTAGATCCGATACAGGATTATACTGTTATAAAGTAATGCCCTTCGGACTGAGAAACGCAGGTGTGACTTACCAATGGCTAGTCAACCACATGTTTAAGGAGCTTATCGGAGTAAACATGGAGGTATACATGGACGACATGCTGGTAAAGTCTAAAAAGGCAGAAGGACATGTGAAGGATTTACAAGAGTGCTTCGGTGTATTGAACAAATACCAGATGAAGTTAAATCCCCTCAAATGCTCCTTCGGAGTTGGATCAGGGAAGTTTTTGGGGTTCATTGTAAATTCAAGAGGAATTGAGGCTAACCCCGACAAGATAAAAGCCCTGATCGACATGAAATCGCCAGAAAGGATCAAAGATGTACAAAGTTTAACCGAAAGAATCGCAACCCTAAGTAGATTTATTTCGAAGTCAACAGACAAATGCGTCCCTTTCTTCAACCTACTTAAGGGAAATAAGAAGTTTGAATGGACAGAAGACTGCGAGCAAGCTTTTCAGGCCTTGAAAGCTCATATGGCACAGCCTCCCATCTTATCGAAGCCGATTGAAGGAGAAACTTTGTTTATTTACCTGGTGATTACAGAAGTTGCTGCGAGCGCGGTGCTAGTACGAGAAGAAGAAGGCGTGCAAAAAGCGGTCTACTATGTAAGCAAAAGGCTGATCGGGGCAGAACTGAGATATCCGCCCATTGAAAGGTTAGCATATTGCTTAATCCTGGCCTCTACGAAGTTGCGCCCTTACTTTCAAGCCCATTCTATCACAGTTTTAACCGACCAGCCCCTTCGGTAAGTCCTCCAAAAACCAGAAGTGGCTGGGCGATTATTAAAATGGGCAGTCGAACTAGGGCAGTTCGATATAACTTATTCACTGCGAGCAGCAGTAAAAGGACAAGTCTTGGTCGATCTTATTGCAGAGTTCACCGAACTCCCAGACAGCGAGCAGTGCAAACAGCCTAGTGCGCCTGAGCCTCAAGAGAAAGCTCCTTCGTGGAAGTTATTCACGGATGGGTCGTCCAACGAATCCCACGCAGGAGCAGGAGTGATATTGATAATACCGGAGGGGCATCGATTTCACTGCGCTATTAGGTTCGACTTCGCTGCGTCAAATAATGAAGCCGAATATGAAGCACTCCTCGCTGGATTGAGAATGGCGAAAGACATGAGCATAAAGACGCTTGATATTTACAGTGATTCACAGCTAGTGGTGAATCAAGTGCTAGGAGAATATCAAGCGCGAGGCTTAAAAATGGTGGCCTACTTGAATAAAACAAAAGACCTGCTAGCCCAGTTCACGGAGTACACCCTACAACAAATTCTGCGGGATCAGAATTCAAACACAGACGCCTTAGCAAAAATCGCGAGCGCAAAGGATGCTGACACTTTGAACATTGTGCCAGTAGAAAGACTGAGTGAGCCAAGCATACAAGCGGTCGAGACCAATATGGAGATTTGAATGGAGGATACATGGATGGCACCATACTTGGAGTATCTGACAAACGGTGTGCTACCAACTGATAGAAACAAAGCCAGAACTCTACAAAGGCAGGCCGCTAGGTACATACTAGTCGATGGTGTTATGTACCGAAGAGGTTACACCAGAAAAAGCTAAGGAACTCATGAAAGAGGTGCATGAAGGCTTCAGCGGGGATCACGCTGGGGGGGCAGAGTTTGGCAAAGAAAATTCTAAGGCAAGGCTACTTCTGGCCAACCATGAACGAGGATTCGATGGAGTTTGGACGAAGATGCGATAAATGTCAAAGGTTCTCCAAAATTCCACGAGAAGCTCCAAATGAATTGAAACAAATGCAAAGTCTGTGGCCTTTTGTAGTGTGGGGGATAGATTTGATTGGGTCCCTACCTACAGGAAAGGGCGGAGTAAAATACGCCGTTGTGGCAGTCGACTACTTCACCAAATGGGCCGAAGCTGAACCGCTCCCTACCATCACGACCAAGAAAGTTCTTGACTTTGTCATCAAGAACATTGTTTTCCGGTATGGTTTGACCCGAAAGATCGTTTCAGACAACAGAACCCAATTTGACAGCGACTTATTCACCGACTTCTGCGAAAGGCATGGAATTATTAAAAGCTTTTCTTCAGTTGCGCATCCCCAAGCAAACGGGCAGGTCGAAACCGTGAATAAAACTCTTAAAGACACCCTGAAGAAGAGGCTTGAAGATGCTAAAGGAGCATGGCCGGAGCAGCTGTCTGAAGTCCTCTGGTCGTATAGAACATCTCATCGAACAGCGACAGGTCATACCCCATTTTCCCTAGCTTACGGATATGAGGCTATGTTACCTGTTGAGTTAGATCCCCCCTCACATCGACGTGTAACATACGACCAGAACCAGAACAACCAACTAATGATGGAGTCCCTAGACTCAATTGATGAGATACGGGAGAAGGCCCAACTCCGAGTTGCTGCTTACCAGCAAAAAGTCGCCCGGTACTTTAACTCCAAAGTTAAGGAAAGAAAATTCAACGTCGGTGACTTGGTACTACGGCGAGTTTTCTTAAACACCCGCGACCCCACTGCTGGAGTACTCGGACCTAATTGGGAAGGACCTTACCAGATTGAAGAAGTCCTTCATCCGGGCACCTACAAACTTGCACGCCTGAACGGAGATCTTGTTCCACGATATTGGAATGGAGAACACCTGCGCAAGTATTATCAGTGAAGAATCCTTTTTAAAGGACTGGCTTGTATTAAATTTTACTTTTTACAAGTTTTGCAAAGAGGGTTAGCCACGTTGTATGGCTAATCACTCGTATATGTAAGATTCTATTTTAGAATCACTCGTAAAGACATGTTTAGTCCATTTTTAATACGAGATTATAAGGGACTGTGCGCAGCCAGTCATTCTTGCCAACCTTTGTAAATTTATATTTACAAGTATTTGTTCATTACGTGTGTTGTTTTGCTGTATTACAAGTATTACTTTGCCACCCGAGCAGAAATGTTCGAACAGGTCATGGTCAAGGCAAGTGACCAAGGACCTAAAGCTCCTCAATCACTTGGGGGGCATATAAGGCACATCGATAGCAAAGCGTACCATGAGGTATGTAAACACATGAACAAAATGAGTGAAAGCATGCTAATGTACTTAGAGTATTTTTCAAAATTTATATTTTGTTAAATCAAGCCAAAGTACTATGCTAAGTTCGGTCATGCGGACAGATGTTATAGTAGATGAAAATATTATAACATTATAAAGCAATCTTTTACACCGCAAGCATCACTACTTGGATGTAACTGTTCAAATAAAAGGAAAAGTTTGCCGCCCATGCAGCAAATTCAAAAAAGATATTGTCTTTACATCACGACCCGTGGGTCGAGTAATCAAAAGAAAGAAAAAATAATAATAAAAGCTCAAGAGACGTTGGGAGCAGGAGGGTCTTTATCAGCATTCTGATTGGTCGCATCCTCAACGACTCCTTCTTCCTCAGCGCCAGCGATGCTTGGGGAAGCAGGGATCCTTGCTCTTGCCTCCTCTTCAGCCAGTTGAGCAGTGCAGCGGGCCAGCTCAGCCTTTCTAACATCTTCTGAAAGATAGCTGAAGTTGGCACCCTGATTGTTTTTCCAGAAGTTATAAAAACACCGGAGCGTCGCATTCTTGTACCTTTTCAGATCTTTGGCATTGGAAAGCTTCAGCTACTCTACTTGGCTCTCAAGAGTAGTGATGGCCTCGTCCTTGGACTTGAGCTCCTCGTCCTTGGACTTGAGCTCCTCACCCAATCTCTTGCATTCTTGATATTGGACTCGGCTGGACTCCTGATACTCCTCCCTCTGCTTCCTTATAGCTGCCTTCAAAGCTTCAACCTCCGATAGCTTTGTCGCCGCAGCATCCCTCTACTGAACGACCGCCTCCAACTACTTCGCATGCCTGGCCTCTACAGCTAAAAGTTCCTCGGCTGCCTTCACTTGGTACCTCTCGATGGCCCTTGCCCGAGCCTGTTCGATGGTGGCTTGGGCGCGGGTACGAGCAGTAGTTCCAGACAGCAAAGCCTGAGGACAGAAGATAAAGTTAGAACCTGTTGCAAAGAATAAAAGACTAAGGCCAAAGAGATAAGAAGCACTTACGCTGGCTATTTCATTTAGGGCCCTGTTCAGAATCTAGTCGACCCCCATGGTCTCTGCCTTAACCATCACGTCCTTGCAACGGTTATACTTCACGATGTGTTCAAGGCGGTCCTTGGCCGCTCGCAGAGCACGGTTCGAGAGTTTGGCCCCGAGGGCTTCATCCCGCTGAGTCTGTTCCTTGGCAGCTGCGGGTTGAGGAGTCATCGTCGCAGGTGGAGTTTCCTTTTCACAGGAGCCGAAGGCTGAGCAGAAGTTTGCCCCGTTGGCACGTCCTTGGAAGGATCTTTTGTTCAACCCTTCTTGGCAGGTCCCTGGCTTGTTTCGCCGTTGTGTCTCCTAGACGACTTCCGCTGAACCAGAGGAACTTCTACTTCCTCCTCAGCCTGGTATAAGTCAAAAACGTTGGGAGTGGCCATATTTGCACACAAGTAAACACATGCAAATGATAAGATAAAGGTAGATAAAAACTCTCGATAGAACAAAAAAGAGGTCACAAAGTTAATACCCGAACTACAACTACTAGTCACTACACTATTGACTCTATTAGTCATACACTCATTATCTGGCATGAAGAAGTCTGGCCCTAGATTTGGAGTATATGTAAAGTTTCCCTACCCGTCAAACAAGTGACAGGGAATTGGCAAGCTATTTAAAAGCAAAATAAATTTACCGTTCTCATCAGAGGATTCCCTCAAGTCCACAACCGGCTCTTTTTCCTTTTGTTTCCCCTTGCCTTGGGGAGCAGAAGGCCTTTCTGCAGAAGGATTGCCCGTGGGCTCCCTGATTGTAACCCCCGTCGGCCTCCTATGTGGAGGGGATGTAGGGGGTTGCTGCTCGGGAACCCCCTCGGCAGTGGCATCGGCTACCACGGGTCCTCTTGTTTCATGGAAAGGAGCCAGGAGGCCAGCTAGCCTCAGATTATCATCAGTGACCAGGGACTTGACGCTTTTTTCTGCATCCGTCATCCTGGCCAGTGCATTGGACCTCAACACCATGTCTGGTGTTGGGGTCGGACGTAACCATGGGCCTGAAAGACAAAATGTAATTTAAGAAAATGAAGGGAAATTCGCTGATGAGAAGTATCGACCAGTAAAAGCAGCACTTACCTCCTCGAGCGAAGGCCAAGTTGTTGCTGGTTATGTCCGGAGTAAGGAAGTACTCCTTGCTATACTGCCCCACGTTGGATATGTGTGTGGTGGCACTCAGGAACGTCCGGTTTGTCTCCTGGTGACAAAGATGGAAGAAGCCCGTCCCATACTGTTGAGGGTTGGACTTGAGGTCAAAGAGGTAATTGACCTTATGGGGGGTAGGTTCTGGCCAATTTTTAAGTTTGTACGGGATATAGAGTGCGGCCAGCATTCTATATCCATTTGGAGTAATCTGGAAGGGGGCGAAATCGAAATAATTAGCCACCCCCTGATAAAAAGGATGTAGAGGCAGGACGGCCCCCGCCTCTATGTGGTACTGAGACCAAGCACTGTATACACCTCTGGGGAGGTTAGCCCTTTGGTCTGCAACAGGAATTTTGAGAGTAACTCCTGTGAGGGGATACTTCCTAATGTAGTTAGCAAGCATCCTAGGAGTCACTAGACTGGTCGGGGAGAAATACCACTCAACATCAGGCAGATTCCGATGGTGAAGGCGGGCTCTAGTTTGGATGTTAAGGTCAGGGGCAAGATTTTCTCGGCCGCTGGTCGAAGGAACCCTGGCCTATGAATCAGGCTGGGCAGAAGGGTTTGGAATATCTTCGGATTCAGGTCTTTTCTTGCCTAAGGATTTGGAACAAGCCATCTGAGGAGGAGAAGGACGAGGTCTGGAGGAAGATCGTGAAAAAGGAATCTCGTGAATTCGGTCGATCGGTTGTTCTTTGCCTTCAAGCAGCTGGGCGAGAAGATCGTCGTCGATAGGTCGTTCACCTCCCCACAAATCTGGCATCAAAGTCTGCAAACAGAAGAATGGGGAGGTGAGGATAGAGAATTTTTAAAGGCTTTTTAGAATAACGCTGATCGAGTATAAAAGTCAAGCTTTTATACAGCAGCATTCTAACAAAAAGCTAAGTTTTTCCACACGAACAGTTTGAGAAACGGATCAAAGGGTGAAAGCAAAAAGTTTTTCAAAAAAGCTTTTTCAACTCCCCTTAGGGCGGGAAAAACCTATTTTTCAACTGGCCTAAAAATCGAAGTTTTACTTCGATTTTACGTCCTAAAAGTACGATCCCAACTATCAAACTAACTCGTAACCTTTTTCACCTACAAGACACTCTATTAACAAACATCTCAACCCAGAAGCAGATGAACTCAAACAGTCGACAAACAGAAGCATGCATTACAAAAATACAAAACATAAAGATTCGAAGACTTACCAGAAAGAAGATCGTGGAGAATGATAAAGAGTCTTCGGAAATCGAGGAGTTCTCGGGCTGAACCTTGAGAGTGCAGAAGAATGGTCTCTGGGAGAAGATGAAAGCTCTGGTTTTAGGGTTTCTGGAATGAGTAATGGCGTGCGTAAAAAGAAAAAGAAAGCGTCAGAGATGTTATATAAGTTTGTCTGTGGCATTAAAAAGGTGTAATCATCAGCTTCCCTTTTTTCGAAGTATGGGGAAGCGAGATAGCCGTCGAATTATTACTGGGGAACCGAAAAGTCATGATTAGACAAGAGTAGGTTGCTTTTTCCAAGAACACACGAAGTGTTCTGACACGTATGGCGGGGTCACCGAAGGGTCGCTCATTCAAAAGTTTATTTATTGCTCGTAATAAACAAACTTGGGGGGCAAATGTTATCCAAAAAACTGGCATTGATGACGTGGCAAGTGATCCCTGGACACGTGGTAGACACCTGGAGGAACCCTGCTAGCGTATCGACCAGAAAGTACATTATAGGCAGTAGGCGGCCCAGTCTTTCCTGCGACCAGTCTGGTCGATGGTTCCGCATACAGCATGATATTCCAATAAAGATCTTTGTAAATCCCGAAATTAACTCATACAATCTCCTGAATATCTGATTATTCAGGAGAGAATATCTATAACAATCTCATGTAAACCCCCTTTGAGCCTATAAATAGAGAAAGATAGCTCAAGGAAGGGACTTTTGGCTTTTGAATTATTTGATACTAGAGTAATTCTATTTGAAACATTGTATTGTTCTTCAGAGGTTAGTGAAACTCATTGAACCCTAGTTCTTTGATCACACCTTTGATTCTCATATCAATAACAATCTAAGTGGACGTAGGTCATTACCAGATCTTGGGGCCGAACCACTATAAAATATTGTGTCCTTACTATTTTTGTCATTCGATTCTTTTCAACGCATTCATTCACATCAAGCATATTCTGACTCCGTGTCAGTTGACCAAAATCTGGGTCAACAAGTTCCTTTGAATTAGCTACTGCCCCACTGTTATCACAGTACAGAACAAGTGGCTGATCCATGCTTGGAACAACTTCCATATCAATATAGAACTTCTTGAGCCACACAACCTCTTTAGTTGCTTCACAAGCTGCTATGTATTCAGCTTCCATGGTGGAGTCTACAATACTGTATTGTTTAATACTTCTCCAAACTACAACACCTCCTCAAAGTGTGAAAACTGATCCAAATGTCAACTTTCGACTATCTTTGTCCGATTGAATATCAGAATCAGTATATCCAGTGGGGTTCAAATCTCCACCTGAATACACAAGCATGTAATCTCGATTATGTCTAAGATACTTGAGAATATTCTTTACTGCTGTCCAATGACGCAATCTAGGATTGGATTGATAACGGCTAACTATCCCTACTGCATAACATATGTAAGGTCTGGCGCATAACATTGCATGCATTAGACTGCCTACTGCAGAGGCATAGGGATACTATCTCATGTCCTCCTCTTCCTGAAGTGTTCGTGGGCATTGTTCTTTAGACAATTTAACTCCTGACTGAGTAGGCATAGTGCATTTCTTGGAGTTTTGCATGCCAAAGCATTCTAGCACTTTATCAATATAAGTTGCTTGAGATAGTGCCATAATTTTGTTCTTTCGATCTCTACAGATCTGAATTCCCAAAACATATTTGGCTTCTCCCAAATGTTTCATTTGGAATTGCTCAACTAGCCATTTCTTTACTTTTGATAATGTTTCTATGTCATTCTCAATGAGTAGAACATCATCAACATAAAGAATAAGGAATACCGCAATCTTATCTTTGATTCTTTTATAAACACAAGGTTCATCAACGTTTTGTTCAAAACCAAACCTTTTGATTGTTTCATCAAATCTAAGATTCCAAGATCTCGAAGGTTGTTTAAGTCCGTAAATAGACTTAAGAATCTTGCAAACTTTTTACTCCTGACCTTTAACTTCGAACCTTTCTGGTTGAGACATGTAAATGGTTTCGTCAAGATAGCCATTCAGAAAAGTTGTTTTAATGTCCATTTTCCAAATCTCATAATCCATGCAAGCAGCTATGGATAAGAGTATATGGATAGATTTGAGCATGGTCACAGGTGAAAAAGTTTCTTCATAATCAACTCCTCCTTTCTGTGTGTAGCCTTTTGCCACTAGCCTTGCTTTGAAAATCTCCACTTTCCCATCTGTTCCTCTTTTCTTCTTGAATATCCATTTGCAACCAATATGTTTAACATTTTCAGGTGGATCTTCAAGAGTCCAGAGAAAATTGGAATACATCAATTCCATTTCAAGGTCCATGGCGTTTAGCCATTTTTCTTTGTCAAAATCTTCTATTCCCAAATATCATAAGTTGTTTCAAACTTCTTTCTGAGCACATCGCTCATACTAGAAAGCATATAACATTTGACCTTATTGTTAGATAAGATCCAATTGTCATACTTTTCTCTAGTTGTTTTAGCAGCAGTGAGAGCAGGAACCTCAGGACATTACTCATTAAGGACAAACATGTGGTTTTCACATATAAAAACAATGTTCATGTTTGATTTCCATTTCATGTAGTTATCACCAGTCAATTTCTCATTAGCAAGTAAAGCAGTTACAGGGTTTGGATTTGGACATATTGCTGAAAATTAAATAAATAAAATATAAGGAATCAGTGCATATAATAAATATCGGTTTATATTTGGAATAGTAAACATGATGCATGAATGTAACTGATAAAATAACACACAAAAAATAGTTACTAGTCCACGATAAATTAATTTGAAAATTAATGGATCGCTTAGGGTTGGTTAGACTAACCACAAATTAATCTTGAGACAAGATATCAACTCCATAGGAGAAAACTTAAAAACTATTTTTTCTCTTTTGACTTATGAATTACCGTTAGTTTGGTCAAGATGCACTAGTCGTGATCGAAAGCCTAGATACATCTTCGGAGTGTAACCCATTATTTTCCAATTAATGACTTAACTCAAGAGTGTGCCTTAGGGTTAGTCAAACTTGAAATACATCACTGATCTTATTCTCTTATGAGAAGTCAACCTTGAGAAAAAATAAACATATTTGGAAGCCTTTCCTTAGGGAGGCCGCAAACAGAAGCGACATGAGGCCCTTCTTATGCCTCTCGGTGTTCAACCAATAATGGAGACTATGAGACTTATTGTCGTAATTCCCTCTCCCACTCATTATTTTTGTTTAAAAATGTGTTTTTCACAAAATCAATATTTTTTTAATTTGTAAAACTAATTAAATTAATTTCACCAAATGATACTCTAATAAATACTAATCTAATTATGCAAAATAAATAATCGTGCCCTAGATTTTATTTTGCCTTTTTTTTTTAAATAGAATACCATTTTATTTAATAAAACAATTTTATTAAATAAGAAAATAAACAACTTTAAATTCTTTTACCATCCTAACTAATTAAGACTAAATTAATTATATGAGTTATCAAATAAAAACATATAATCAATCCTAAGCATGTTTCTAAAAAATGCATGCTTAATATGTACTATGTGGGTAATATGTATGACATGTTATTATGCATGATAAAGTATTAAACAATTTAATCATGTTCAAAAAAAAAAATAAATAAATAAATAAATGCGGGTTGGGTGCTTTGGGTATTTCTAGAAAATTACAACACTTGGAAAATATACACAAAAATAATTAAACTAAGGCCTAATGAAGAGCAACTCCTTTGATCTAAGACCTTCTCTTTTAGTCTTTGGGCCATTACCATTTTAATTATCCATTATGAATTGAATTACCTTTTAATTATTTTAAACACTTTAAAATAATCAAAATTTGGGTTTTAATACTCAACAAGTTATTGAGAACCAATTCGAATTTGGACTAACCATAATTAATTCAAAAATTATAATTAAAACACTTTTAATTATATTGGGCTTAAAATGGCCCAAATGGATAATTACACATCCATTAGGGTTTGCATGACACAAACCCTAATGGGTGTGTCAATGGTTGGCGACGGCTGGAGATCGTGGGTGGCTGGAAAGGGCGTGGGGTGCAGGCAGCGAGGCAGCGCGAGGTGCAGGGGTGCTGGGCTGCGGGGTGCAGGCGCACTGGGCATGGGGTGCAGGATCGGGCCTCGGGGTTCGATCTTGGGGCTCAGGTCACACCAAGATTTATTTCCAAAATTTAAAAATAAATTAAAAAATTCTTATGCCCCAAAATGGCTTACAATTTTTGTATATCTAGAAAATTTAAGAACTTTTCCTAACTCGAAAACACCATGAAAACCAACCCTTAAGAACATAAACAATTCATACATAAACATCCATCCATTCATATATTACACATAATATAAAAAAATGCATATGACACCCACATAGTAATTAACATATGGAGGGATTAAAGATGGCTCTGGTACTAATTGTTAGGAACAGTTCCTAGTGCGCATCAGAAATTGCGGTAATGGTAGTATTGTATACAACACTTTTTTTTTCATATAAATAAATTTATGTGAGGATCTTTTAATATGAATTGTGTTAATCATTATAATGTGTCTATGTAAAAATAATACGAATGATTTACCTCTTGTAGCCTATCAGGAATCCTTGAATCTTTTTGTATATATTTTGATATTCCTATCCTTGCTACAGTACTCACACGTAAGACGTTCTCTACACCTCAAGATGTGGGTGGGAATTTAGAGAACAATAATAAATATTTGTGAATCAAAAGTATTCTCAACACATGAGACTCTTGATTATAGACTAGAGAGAAAAAAAATTTCTTTTGTGTGGAAAAGATGATAGTTTTTCTCTTCTGTGTAAAAAACCATGTGTTCATCTATTTTCTATCATATATAATATATATATATAGACATAATAATAATAATGATTAAAGACAAAGTCTTACATTCCAATTTAAAACCCTTTTCAAAATGTTTTATTAATTAATTAAATTAAATAAAAAACCAATAACTGATCATCATCGGTAGTGGTACACGCATAGGGCAGTCCAAGAAGCAAATGATGCATTTCCCTTAACCCCATGTTTCTTACATGACCCTGAAAAGATTTAATAGATAAAATATTTGTGAATGGATCTGCAAGATTATCTTCCGAGGAAATCTTCAAGATAGTAACATCTCCTCGATTGACTATCTCTCGAATCTGCATGTGGCACTTTCCCTGAAAATGGGATTTGATTTTTTCATGCATTTTTATTTTAATTAATTAATAATTACAAATTCAAATAAGGTATCATTTTTTTAAGGAAAAGATAACAACTTAAATTTCAAAATTCAAAATTCAAAATTTGAATTTCCATTTTCATCTTATTATTAATTAAATAAATATAATAATCAAAACCAATTTTGACTTTCCATATTTATCATTTCACACTTAAAAAAATAATTGATTAAAATCAATTTATTTTATTACTGCACAATTTCGAAATTTGCAAAGATGAAATAATAATTTGTGCAACTTCAATTATCACATAATTTCACATTTATCCCAAAGAATAAATATTCTCTCAAATAACTCATTCACAGTTTGACCCTTGTATCAACTCTTACGTTGAATAGTGTTGATAAAACCGCCCTGGGGACCTATGGACAAATAATTCCAAGCTCCAATAAATAAAAGATTATTAACCAAAACTCTTTAATTCAATAATCATATTTATTAATCTCATGATTATTCCACTATAAATATGAGACTGTACTCTTAAGAATTAAAGACATATATTTACTGAGTAAATCAATATAACTATAAAGTGTCCATTGATATAATTATTACATAAAAATTAATCTTCTATTGATGATTCATAATTAAGTGGGAATAAAATTTCGGTTTTACCCTTTTAATTATATCTTGATTCCTAGTGTACCATGGACTTTACTAGTGAAGGTTAATTCATAATCTGATTATGAATTTGACGCCAATAACATTTTCAGTTCCAAATGTCAACCCAATAGGGAACCATCATTAAATCTATAAGAAGGTATAGATTCCATATTTGTTAAGCTATGTCCTCAGCCATATAGATCATTGAGTCCCCAAAACAATAGTTCTTAGCCTGATCATTCTGATTAACCGTAACGCATGAATCAAAAGATCAAATGACATATATAGGAGTTCATATTAACTTCATGATTAAGATCAGTTTGTATATGATCATCAATTGATGTGTTTTATAATATTATGAAATGATATTTAAACAAGTATTATTAATTCACATCTGGTCCAGTTCTACATACTCTCAACATGCAACGTACCTCCACTAAAGTGTCCTACTACACTAGTAACTCGGATCTAGGTCACATGTATTCATAATACTAGTGGACCGTACTAGCAGTAATTAATCTAAAGATTCCATAACTTTATTTTACTGCGAACTATTTAAGTTCATTATCTCGATCTCAATCCTCTCATACAATTATGAGATTGAGACCATATAGATGAACTTGGGAATTTTCTGATATTTACTTAATATTATTAACAATAATATAGTACATAAGCTACATATATACAATAATTCAATTCATTCATTGATTTCATTAAAACCATTGTCAACTACAATTGCTTTAAGGGCACAATTCCCAACAAGAACCCCAAGAAACCATACCCCCATCAAGGGTGAACACCCAACCAGTTGGGGAGAGATTATCTCATACGCTGGATATCTAACTTGCATCGGTATATCCCTCAAGTACCTTAGGAAACACTCTTTCAACCACTTTCCAATGTAAGATACTTGAATTGCTAGTAAACCTACTAAGTCTACTAACCGCAAATGCAATGTCTGATCTAGTTCAATGAGTGACATACATCAAACTCCCAATTACACTTAGATACTCTAGTTGAGCCACTGCTCTCCCTTCATTCTTTTCAAGCTTTAGAATTGAATTGAAGGGTGTGTTTGCCTCTTTGATATTGAGATGACCAAACTTTTCAAGTATTTTCTCAATATAATGAGCTTGACCTAAGGCATATCCATCAACACTCCATATAACTTTAATGCCTAAAATTGTATCAACCTCTCCAAGATCCTTCATCTTGAAGTTAGAAGATAAAAACCTCTTCATTTTTATTATGCCTTTCATGTCATTACTCAGTATCAACATATCATCAAAATATAGACACACTAAGATGAAATAGTCATCACAAGTCTTAGAATATAAGCACTTGTTTGCACTATTGTGTCTAAACCCATCCAAAACAATGGCCTCATCAAACTTCTCATGCCATTGTTTAGGTACTTGCTTCAAACCATATAATAATTTGACAAGCTTGCAAACCTTATGTCCATTATCCTTTAGAGCAAACCCTTCCGGTTGTTCCATGTACACCTCATCATCGAGGTTACCATTTAGGAATGTCATTTTGGCATCCATTTGATGAACATATAGGTTGTGTATTGATGATAAGGCAATCAACAATCTTATAGATGTTATCCTTGCTACTGGTGCATAGGTATCAAAGTAGTCTACGCCCTTCTTTTGTCTAAACCCTTTGGTCGCCAATCTTGTCTTGTAGGATTGCATGGTCCCATTAGTATTGTACTTCTTTCGAAATACCCACTTACACCATGTGGTGCCAAAAATCCACCAAGGAAAATATCTCCGGTCCGAATACATGGCTAAGGGTCACTTAGTCATGCTATCGGGCTCGGGCCAACACTCCCAAGTGCCCCGCAGGTCTCTGCCTTGCTGAATATTCGAAGGCTCGCGACACCCTTGTGTGTCTCACGACCCTGGGCCTTGCGAGGCCCCTGCCTTGCGCCCATGTGTCATGTGCCCATGTGCCTCACGAGACACTTGCCTGGTTGGAGACCCGAGTGCCAAGTTCTTAGGAGTCATGCTCCCAGCCTCTGCCTCGCTGAAGACCAAGCTGCCTTGCGCCTAGGTGCCATGCACCCTTGCACCTCGTTGAAGACTAGAACCCCTCGCACCTAGATGCCACGCACCTGGGCCTCGCAAAGCCACTACCTCACATTCAGCCGAGGTGCCTCGCACCAAACGTCTTGGCCAGGAGAGCCCTGCATGCCCAGTGAGACCATCTCTCCCCATGCGCTTCCACCGCATCGCACCTCCACAAGACCTGTGTGCCTCGCGCGCTGCCACTATGTCGTGCCCCTGTGAGGCCCGCATGCCCAGCGAGATTATCTCGCCCCGCGCATTGCCACCAAGTCGCACTTCCGCGAGACCCGCGTGCCTAGCAAGACCATCTCGCCTCGCACGCTGCCACCACATTGTGCCTCCGCGAGACCCGCGTTCCTTGCATGTTGTCACCATGTCGCGCCCCTGCGAGGCCCATGTGCCCAGCGAGAACATCTCACCCCGCGCGCTGCCATCACTTCATGCCTCCGTGAGAGTCGCGTGCCTCGCCCGCTGCCACCATGTTGCGCCCCTGCGAGGCCCGTATCCCAGCAAGACCATCTCGCCCCGTGTGCTGTCGCCACATCGCGCCTCTGTGAGACCCGCTTGCCTCACGCGTTGCCACCATGTCGCACCCCCACGAGACCCTCTCGCCTCTCGCGTAGCCATGAAGTATTGCGTGCATCGAGGACCTCTCTCTTGACCAATTCAATGGAACCATCTTGTCAGGTCCCCACGAACCTCTTGAGGCATGTAGCTTGCTGAAGAGGCTCTATCTCATTTTGGGGGAAGTGCCACCAGCAAGATGCACCCTACACGTAGGTTCCAAAATAATTCCCTAGCATGCTTACCTAGCCAAATATTGAGGAGCTCAAGACATAAATGCACCCCATTAAAATGGTGGAGTGGATGGAATTCATGTACAAGTACGGAAGGTACAAACAAGATAAAAGGAACCAAGGTAGTGTACAACACCCATACCCTTCAAGTAGTGGTCGTATAAGAATGGTACATGGCAAGTACCCCCTTAGCACGCCTATAAGGTTCGTACTCGACAAGTAGTGGGGGTACGAAATGGTACCATGGCAGGAGTACTTCTGCAGACCCCTGACACATACTAGAGCTGACCACCACTCCTTCGACAACACTACAACCTGCAGCTTGGATATGCAGCTCATTGTCTCTTCGGGACCACAATGTATCAAGAGCCATTAGAGCTCACCGATATATAGAGCCTCACTTCATCATTGAGGGGGGTTGGAAAATTCTTTGTATACTCAGGCTATTAAGTGATATACGAATGTTTACTCCATTGTTGATTTGCATTTATTTTTCCTTAAGTCCATTCTAAGTTCTTATTTAGCTATCTCCATACTTACCTTTGAGTTTTCCGACCTAACATCGTTGATGAGTTCTCACCGTCAACAGTTTGGCGCCGTCTGTGGGAAGGGCGACTATCAAGCCATCGTTCTTCCACCAATTTTGACAAGAAAAAATTCTAAGGCATTGAAAATGCCTACGGGGATCTCAGGATGCTCAGATCCACCTTGACGGAGGCCAACCGAAAGCCTCTAGAAGAGACCCTCCACCACCTGAAAATGCAGACATGCCGGCGGAATATTCAACCTCTGGAGAGGAGAAGGAGGCAACATTCCCAGCAGTCCAACTTAAGGGAGGTCATCGTGAACCATCTACGACCCGTGTGGGTGGCCTGAGTACGCACCCTCCTCTTCAACCACCGATTGCACCACGCTCTAGCTAGCGGGACCCATGCTCCTCTTTGCGCAGGCCTGACAACAGTTTGGGGGTGAACTCTGTGAGTCCCAACTCTAGAACTTGCTTTTACTAGAATGAGATACATGAATTGCACATAAAAAATTAAAGGTTGGAAGCCGCAATAGAGAACATGCAGGAGGTGTTAAATGACCTGCCGCAAGGAAGGTCAAGCATACCCCTTCCCCAGCATAGGAGAGAAAAGCATGCATGAGGAGAAACCACCATACCCGTGGATGGTGAAAAAATGCAACTCTCCACTTGTTATACCCCTAGCCCCAAACACGAGGAATATTATACACCAGTGGTAAAGCCTGGCCCGAACCCCACCTATGGGAGGTGCGGACCCAAAATTATACCTACAAAAGCCTCACTTGACTTGAGGAGGAAGTTTAACTAGAGAGGGTCTGGGGTAAAAACCACACCCCCTGCAGCTCCCTCGAGGGACACAACCAAAGCAAGGGTTCAGTATAAGAACTCATAAGATTCCTTAAGCAAAAAGAAGAAGGAACAAGACACCGAAATGTAAAGCCCTCAAGGCAAGATTATCACTGCACCTGGGGGCCACAGAGATGACAAAGAATTTGACCATGATTCACCCTTCACAAGGGAGATCCAGGTTGAGTAACTCTCCACCAGCTCCAAAAAGCCTTGCATGGCTCCGTACGAGGGTACTGTGGATCCAAATTATCACTTAGACTCATTCAATAACTTGATGAGGTTAAGGGGGGTCAACAATAGAGCAAAGTTCCATTACTTTGTCGTTACAATTAAAGGAGTTGCATACAAGTGGTTCAAGAGGTTAAGGCTGGGAACCATCAAGTCCTGGCAGCAATTCTTTGGCGAATTTCTTCAGCAACACTGTGCAGTCTGTGATTATGTTATGCCAATTACTAGCCTCACTAACATAAAACAAGGCGTGAGTGAAAGTTTGAAGAGCTATATCCATAGGTTCAATATGGAAGCAACAAAGTTGGGAAGTTCAACTGGAGAGGAGTTCAAGATGGCTATTACATCCAGAGTTCGTTCAGGAAGCAGGATATGGGGTAACATGCTCAAGAGAGAGGTTACAAACTTAGATGATTTCTTCGAAAGAGCACAGAAGTATATACGTGTGGAAGAGGGCCATAAGAACTTGCATGTTGAGGAAAGCGAACCTTCCTCTAATCACCCTTCTACCAATACGTCTGAGGATTCCGTATAAAAGAGAACATCGTGATAGAGGAGTCACTGATCAAGTTGAAAATTAGAAGAGAGCTACAAAAAGGCTTCAAAGAAGAAGCTAGTAGGATTCACCAAATCATCGCAATCGGCCCCCATAAAGATCCAAAGCAGGCACCTAGCCTCACGAGCCTCAATAGGTGTTTGGCCAAGTGCGAAACAGGCATCTAGCCTTGTGACATACATATATATAAAAGTATTTATAATACATATATGTGAGAGCAGTGACCCTTATGAGACAACATTTGAATCTATAAGGACTAGCTACCCTTATAGAATCTGAAAAAGTCAAAAGGTCCCTCAAAAGTGACCTCGTCATGAACAAACCCATCCTGTAAAGGGACCACGTCGCAGAAGACGAAAGGGGAACCCAAAGAGATCTCCAAGTCTAGATTGACTGTGTCGCCTTACCAAGGGAAAAAGGCCTTGAAAATAGGTGTTCACAAGGTTTCACAAGGACCATATCCCTACAAGGGTCCCGACTCGAGGAAAGATCACCTCAAAAACCAAAAAAGGGTCTCAAAGAAGATGCTTATGAAAAAGGTCTCAAAGAAGACGCTTGTAAAATGGGTCTCAAAAAAGACACTTGAGAAAAGGGTCTCAAAGAAGATGCTTGCAAAAAGGGTCTCAAAGAAGATGCTTGTGAAAAGGGTGTCACAGAAGACGCTTGCAAAAAGGGTCTCGAAGAAGACGCTTGCAAATATAGTACTATGCATAATGACGAGAAAGACGCTTCTCGCACAAAATAAAACGTGCACACAAAAATATATAAAAGGATAGCGAGAACCCAAAGGGTCAACATATCCTCACGAGTAATCAAGGTGCACCAACAGACACGAATCACACGTAGTAGAAGGGTCCCAAAGGGAACCCTTTCAAAATAAAGCTATTGACCATGAGGACTTGCGAAAGTCCCTCACAAAAAAAAAAGAAAAAAAAAAGAAATGGCTAGTCAGAGTCCTAGACTAAGGAAAACAAGGCGGCGAGATATTTCACACCTTGCAATAGGATCTCGCATAGCAAGGGCACCCTCACTCGGTAAGACTATCCTCGACTTTACAACTCAATCAGGCTCATTTCCTTCATTAATGCCACCTTCAGACATAAATGAAGAATGAAGTCATGGTGATTACGCCCAAAACTTGTCTTCACAAAGCGGTTGTTGTAGTGTAGTATGGGCGGTCGTGTCCACAGAGAGATATCTTATCAAAAACTGATTAGTAGAACTTTAAGCGCAAAAATTAAATAAATCATTGGTTGTTTTTGAGAAAATATTAATAATAAAATTAAAGAAAATAAAATTGGTAGAAAAATTCAATAACAAAAGTGATAAGGTTTCAAGAATCACCTATATGTTTGGCTCGTTTATTTGGATTTTGATTCACACATATAGCACAATTAAATTGTTCACTTCCCAACAATTTAATCTGAAGATAAAACTTGAAGAACATATATAATAAAATGTATTCAAGTAATAACACTTCTCACCTTAGGAACATAGAAAATAATCTTATGAAAATCTAAGAATGACAATATACCTTATTGGCAATAATGCAATAAAAGACTAATCATAAAATTATAATATCAATATATTTATACTATTATGTTCACATAGAAAAAGCATGACTATTTCTATATAATACTAAATAGATAAATATATTGATATAGAGAGATAAAGAAAAATAGAAGAAATGATATTACTCAAATGTATAAACTTTAAGTACTTGATGAATCAAAACACAAATAATATTTTACCTCACATATAGGATCATCTTTTACCTTATCTAGGAAATTAGCCTAGAAAGCTAGTCATTCTCACAATAATCTAGATGAGAAAATATGAGAAGAAATAGACAAAATGAGACTAAATTTTACTATAGTTTTTGCTAATGAAAATTACATACCAATATGTACAAGAGGTCCTCATATAGAGTTTTGAAGACTCAATTGTAACATAAAATAATAAAGAGAAAAAACTAAAAATGTGTGATACAATTAACTAAAATCTGAAATGGTGGGATTGATTTAGAAAGCTAGCAACTCCTTTCCAAAATTAAAGCAGAAATTGGTCAACTTTGCTCCATTTAACAATATTGTGAATATAGTCTCTATTAGTGGTTGATTCATTCTATGCATGGGCTTCCTTTCTTCCAATAGCTTTGGACTTCCTCATGGTATTTGGGCCTTGAGTAAGAGAATAAATCATCTTCAAATGGATTTGGACTTCCTTTCTATCATCATTTATTTGTTCTCTTTGCAAAATTACCATATTTTTCTACAAAATCAAATAAATCAAATTCAAATCACATATTTTCATATCAAATAAATATTTTATATTAATTTCATGAAAATATATAATTAAAATGTAATTCATTTGGATACTTTTGCTTGCAAAAGTACATTTTCATGCACTAATCACACGGAAACACAAAAGAAGATTAAGTGGCCTCGCACAGCGAGAGGGCCCTCGCATAGCGAGACCAACTATAGCCTAGTACTTCCAAACACTCTTGTCTAAATATTCAACGTGCCCCTAAGCCTCGTATAAGGCTTATCCTTGGAATGAAGGTCAATGAAGGCCCCAGGATGTCAACGGATAAAGCACGAAGAGAAGGAGGCAAGCCTTACCATGTGAGAGGGTCTCGCTGTGCGAGACCATCTCGTATAGCAAGGTCTTCATCGCCCAATAGTGTTGAATGACATCCTTCGCTACTTTATATGCCTCCAAGAATAATGTAAGTATCGCACTCATGAAAAATAAGTATAACATCATAATAAGTCTACAAGGACGTCTAAAGACCTCCTTATAGGTTGGGGGGCAAGTGTGGATGCCGAAAATCCACCAAGGAAAAAATCCCTGGTCCGAATACATGGATAAGGGTCACTTAGTCATGCTATCGGGCTCGGGCCTATAGGTCTCACGAGACCACGTTCTAGCCTACACTCTCAAGTGCCCCGCAGGTCTCTACCTTGCCGAATATTCGAAGGCTCACGGCACCCTTGTGTGTCTCACGGCCCTGGGCCTTGCGAGGCCCCTGCCTCATGCCCATGTGGCAGGCACCCATGTGCCTCGCGAGACACTTTCCTAGTTGAAGACCCGAGTGCCAAGTTCTAAGGAGTCATTCTCCCATGCGGCTCACGAGGCCTCCACCTTGCTGAAGACCAAGTCGCCTTGCGCCCAGGTGCCATGCACCCTTGCGCCTCGCTGAAGACTAGAACCCATTGCGCCTAGATGCCACACACTTGGGCCTCGCTAAGCACCGCCTCACATTCAACCGAGGTACCTCACGCCAAGCGTCTCGACCAGGAGAGCCCCGCGTGACCAGCAAAACCATCTCGCCCTGCGCACTGCCACTGCGTCGCGCCTCCGCAAGATCCGTGTGCCTAGCACGCTACCACCATGTCGCGCCCCTGCGAGGCCCGCATGCCTATCAAGACCATCTTTCCTCACACGCTGCCACCATGTCGTGGCTATGTGAGACCCGTGTGCCCACCGAGACCATCTTGCCCCGCGTTCTGCCACCAGGTCGCGCCTCTGCGATTTGCGCGTGCCAAGCGAGAACATCTCGCCCCGCGTGCGGCCACCACGTCGCGCCTCTGCGAGACCCACGTGCCCAGCGAGACCATCTCTCCCCGCACGCTGCCACCATGTTGTGCCTTCGCGAGACCCGCGTGCCTTGCGCGCTGTCACCATGTTGCGCCTCTACGAGGCCCGCATGCCCAGTGAGACCATCTCACCCCGCGCGCTGCCACCATGTCGCACCCCTGCGAGGCCTGTGTGCCCAGCAAGACCATCTCACCCCGCCACTGACACCACATCATGCCTCTGCAAGATCTGCGTGTCTCGCACGCTACCACCATGTTGCACCCCTGCGAGACTTTCTCGCCTCTTGCGTAGCCATGAGGCATTGCGTGCATCGAGGACCTCTCTCTTGACCAATTCAATGGAACCATCTTGTCAGGTCCCCATGAACCTCTTGAGGCATGTAGCTTGGTGAAGAGGCCCTATCCCATTGTGGGGGAGGTGCCACCAGCAAGATGCACCCCACACGTAAGTTCCAAAGGAATTCCCCAGTATACTTACTTAGCCAAATATTGAGGAGCTCAAGACATAAATGCACCTGATTAAAATGGTGGAGTGAATGGAATTCACGTACAGGTATGAAAGGCACATACAAGACAAAAGGAACCAAGGTAGTGTACAACACCTATACCCTTCAAGTAGTGGTCGTATAAGAATGGTACATGGCAAGTACCCCCTGAGCACGCCTATGAGGTTCGTACCTGACAAGTAGTGGGGGTACGACATGGTACCATGGCAGGAGTACTTCCGCAGACCCCTGGCACATACTGGAGTCGACCACCACTCCTTCGACAATACTACAACCTGCAGCCTGGATATGTAGCTCCTTGTCTCTTCGGGACCATAATGTATCAAGAGCCATTAGAGCTTACCTATATCTAGAGCCTCACTTCATCATTGAGCGGGGTTGGAGAATTAATTGTATACTCAGGCTATTAAGCAATATACGAATGTTTACTCCATTGTTGATCTGTCTTCATTTTGCTTAAGTCCATTCTAAGTTCTTATTTATCTATCTCCATTCTTACCTTTGAGTTTTCCAACCTAACATCGTTGACGAGTTCTCACCGTCAACACACCATATTTGCTTTGATCCTTGTGGTAGATCAAAAATCTCCCAAGTGTGGTTTGACATGTTTGAATCCATCTCATCTTTTATTGTCTCTTTCCAAAATTTAGAGTCTCTTGAGGACATATCCCCTTGGAAAGTCTTAGGATCATCCTCCACTTGAAGTACCGTAGGATACTTCAATGTAAATCCCTTATGGTTTCCCTCTACTAGGTAAAGAGTCTCCACTTGAGAGGTTTAATTTTGTGATCCACTTTCTTTAAGCCTTTGGCTTCTTCTAGGAAATAATAGTTGCTCTACAACCTTTGAAGGTAACTCCTCTTGAGTTCCTTCCAATGAGATTGGTTCTTGAGGTTTTTGTCACTATACAAAAAACTCTTAAAGAACTCCAGTTCTCTTGATTCAATTATCACATCAAACTCCATGTCTAATAGCCAATAGGCCTTGCTATTTGAGGCATAGCCTACAAATACACAATTGATGACCCTTGGACCTAACTTAATTCTTTTAGGCTTTGTGCTCTTGCAATAAGCATGACACCCCCACACGTTGAGATATCCTAGGTTGGGCATCTTTCCCTTTCATATCTCATAAGGTGAAATTTGATTCTTCTTTAGAAGAATCTAGTTTAGAATAGGACAAGCGGTAAGCAAGGTTTCTCCCCAAAAAGCAAAACTCAAATTCGCATGTAATAGCATAGCATTAATCATTTCAACATAGGTTCTATTTTTTATTTCCGCTATACCATTTTGTTGGGGAGTATAAGGGGCTGTAAATTCATGTATTATACCATGCATCTCACAAAACACATTAAATTCATTAGAAAAGTATTCACCACCCCTATCACTTCTAATCATTTAATTTTCTTTTCCAATGTATTTTGAACTTCAGATTTATAGATTTTAAACATGATAAAGGCCTCATCCTTATTTTTTAAGCAACTATACATATGTGAATCTAGAACAATCATCAATAATGGTAATAAAATACCTATGTCCTCTTCTAGTAATTATTCCATTCAATTCACACAAATCACTATGTATCAAATGTAACAAATTAGTTTTCCTTTCAACATTAGGAGATTGTTTCTTTACCATCTTAGATTTAACAAATAATTCACATTTGTCATGCTCAACATCATTACTTACAAATAAACTATTCATTCCCATCCCCTTGCCTTTGCAATCTTGCTTGCATATCTACAAACACCTGCTGCCAATTCCAAGGGGTTCTGGCCCTAATTATCATTTCTGGCCTCAATATAAATGTCCCTTGGTCCCACTGATTGCCTTGGGTACATAACTTTTGGGTTCGTATATAGTCAATGACGTAACCTATCAAGCATGATAATCATATCCAGAAGCCATCCCAAGAGCAAAACCAAACAACACAGCATCCATATACAATAATAATGCTAGAACACATGCACATACTACTCATGCATCAATTTATAAGCCATGCTCTTAACAATGCATATATCATGCTCTTTATTCTAGCATGCAGATAAGGAATATATATGTAAATTAAGCAGTTAAACACATAACCGCATCAATGATTACCAAACCCTAAGTCGATCTTATCTTTAGCGGCGAGTGTACATGCCCAGTCTTCAGGAACCCTTAAACCTATACCGCTCTGATACCAAGTTGTAACGCCCTACTAATCCAGGATCGTTACAATGTGTATTTTAAATAGTGCTTAAATCGCTAAACAAGTAATTTGGACTTAAACTGTGTAATTAAAACTAACCCAAGAATTAGGTATTAAAAATTTTGATCAAAAACAACCATTTCGTCAAAAGGTTTAGATTCGTACACGGTATCCTAAAAGAGTTTATAAAATGACACATAAACAAAATAAACACAAAAACCAGCCTAGGCTGAAAAAATCAGGATTCAACCCTAGTTCTAGCAAGTAATCTTGAACGTGGCAGTCGAACAGGCTACATATGTACACTCTGCCCCTAAAGCTCTCCAACTCAGAGCTGGTCCAACTATTTCTTGCCCTTACCTGCATCATAGAACACTTGTGAGCCGAGGCCCATCAAGAAAACCTCACAAGGCATAACAATATCCAAATAATCAAAAACAATAAACACATGCTTCACAATTATCCAATACATTTATTCCAACCATATAAATTTGTAAACATGTTCCACAATTTACAAAGATGTTCATTTTAATCATAGAATTAATTACACGACCCATGAAGGTATTCTTGCCGAACGACCCAACTGAGCTAGAAGCGTACACAGACATTCAACTCGCGGTTGATACTGGGCAAGTGGGGGTTGCACCCTTAAATGTACTTGCCTTCAATTACATAGCCTAAGAAATAGTCCTGCCGAGTGGCCTAACTGAGTGAGATGTGCACCCAGGCACTCAGCTAGAGATTTTTTATGGGCGAGTAGGGACTGCACCCTCCAAATTAAACTCTTCATCACGGCCTACGTTCCACACACTTTGTCGATCAACCCACACTCAATGCGATGGTCGTCCGACCCCACATTTAACACGTTGGCCGAATATCAGTTGTATCATATATTCATCGATAATTCAAGGCTTATAAGCATACCCAATTCAATCTAAATAAGCGGCCAAAGAGCCACATCGGGGCCCTCTTGCCCTATTCCCTTTTTAAGTAGCCTTAGAGCTAGCCAGGCGTACCTCACACTTTATATTTTGGGCGGCCATGGGGTCATACAAGCGTATATCAGGCTTCTACATTGGCCTAGCCACATCGACCTGCGTTCAGTACGCTATTGCCGCCCTCGACTTATAACCTGAGTCTTTCAATCAATTCTGGGTTGGCCTAACCACATCAACCTGTGTTCAGCACACTGAGTCGCCCTTGACTTATAAGCCGAGCATTTCAATCAAATATGATAGATAACGACGTCAGCCTGCGTTCAGCACGCTATTGCTTCACTCGACTTATAAGTCAAGCTTTTTAATTAGGTATATTAGATAAATAGTCATCATTTTAACCTAGGTACGCACAACAAAATCAACAGGTTCAATAAAATACCCTAAGCATGATTATAGCCATGTTCGATAACTGGAGCAAAAGCCCTAACCACAATCTAGGTGCAGTTTTCTTACCTCAGGTCTTGAGTGAATAGCATATGACGACCATGAGTGCGGTCCTTTCTTCCCAAGCCTAACAGTTCTCCCTAGTCACAACCATAGCAAGTAATAACTATCCAGAAATGAACTAATAAAGGTTCTAGACCAATTCCTAGCCTCCGGGACCCTGAATTCTACTAACTCGGGTAGTAGAACCATTCTCGAGCCCTTAGGTTTAGGTTCCCATAATCCAAAACCTACTTTCTAAATTTTCCCCAATTAAAGTCGTGACGCCTGACTAAGCAGAGAGCCTGTCCGAATTTCCCCTATACTTGCGCCGTGGCGCAGCTCGCCAAGCGCTGCAGAGCTAAGGCGGTTCGAGGCAGGGGAGTTCATCTGGGCTGCGACACCCCAAGAATAGTGCCGCGACATGACCTTGCAAACTCAGTTTTCCACCCATTTTCAGAAATCGCAAGTCTCCCAAATCCATCCCAAAACACCCTATTAACAAGATTTTGACCACATAAATGGTCTCAGCAAGACATATAGACAAAATATACCAATCCAAAACCTCTAAAACACTACCAAAACCCAAAATCAAGAACTTGGCATAACTAACTTAAAACCAGCTTGAATTACCTCTAATAATTAAGCTTCTCAAACTGAAATCCAAGCTCTTGACAATCCCAATTCCTTCACAAAATTGATCCCCAACTTAATTCACCTCTAAGCTTAGAATTCACAAGCCTTTCTTCAAAGCCAAAAGAAATCTTCAAGGGGAAGGAATGAGAAGAAATAGAGAGAGACAGAGATAGGGTATGTTTTTTTATTTTTCTGAGTTAATAACTCAGCCACTTAGCTTATATCATTCAAATGTTCAAAAGTTAATAACTCACCCACTTAGCGTATATCATTCAAATTGTCCAAAGACCGAAATTCCCCCCACTCTACCACTTTCCTCTCAAAGCCCCCCAAAGGCAAAATGTTCATTAGACATTCTAATCCCACATTACACTTATAATTACCAATTAATTTTTCCAATCCCGAAATATCTCTATTTTTTCAAATTTGACTCATACTCCATTGAATTCCAGTAACTCACCAAATTACCAAAATAACGCTTGGCTTACCTCGAGCCAAGTATAAATCCCCATTGTGACTAAACTGCTATCTTGCTCAAAAGGACCGACTCCTGCCGAATATCTCAAATATACCCACATAACCATGTGCGCTCAAATATATAACACATATAATTACATATCTAACCACAATAAGTTAAAATTATGAAAATGTCATTCTTAACAGAAACGGGCCTTTAAGCACATTTAATACACTTAAAT
This sequence comes from Humulus lupulus, assembly GCF_963169125.1. NCBI lineage: Eukaryota > Viridiplantae > Streptophyta > Magnoliopsida > Rosales > Cannabaceae > Humulus > Humulus lupulus. The sequence continues at coordinate 275,481,088 of NC_084795.1, read as the reverse complement.
ACGCATAATCTGTCATATTATAATATAACTCATGTAATTTACATAATCACATAATATTCAATACAATCACATATAACTCCAGTTATGCCCTCCCGACACCCTAATCAATGTACTGAGCCTTATTAGGAATTTTAGGATGTTACAATAGTGGAAGACAATATTTCATCCTGCGTTTTAGATTCAGGAGCCACTAACCATGTTTGTTCTTCTATGCAGATAATTGAGTCATCAAGGGAACTTGCTGATGGTGAGGTGACTATGCGAGTTGGAAGTGATGCGCTCGCTTCGGCAAGAGCTAACAGATTAGTTCGTTTATATTTTGGGAACAACTATCGTATTTTGAATAATGTTTATTTTATTCCTAGATTTTCTAAAAACTTAGTTTCTTTATTTATGTTGCATGAACAATTTTTTTATATTTATTTTAATAATAATGAGAATGTTATTTTGAAGAATGATTTCAAAATTCGTCAAGCAGAATATACAAATGGACTATATATGCTTAAATCTAATGAATGAACTCTAAATAACTCAAAATTATTTAAAGTAGCAAAACCGCAAGGAAACAAAAGAAAACAAATTTCAAATCAGGATGACACATATCTATGGCATCTTAGACTTGGTCATATAGGACTAGACAGAATAAGCTGATTTACAAAAGCTAGACCTTTGAGAGAATTAAGAGTTGGAACTCTTCCAGTTTCTGAATCTTGTCTAGAAGGCAAAATGACCAAACGTCCTTTCTCAGCAAAAGGAAACAGAGCTAAAAAGCCTTTGGAGCTTGTACACAGCGATGTATGTGGTCCAATCAATGTACAAGCAAGAGGTCGGTATGAGTACTTCAAGACCTTTATTCACAATTACTGAAGATATGGCCATACTTATCTAATGCTTAGGTAATCTGAAAATTTTGGTAAGTTTCAAGAATTCAAAGCTGAAGTTGAGAATCCATTAGATAAGACTCTTAAAACACTTTGAGCATATCGAGGTGGTGAATATTTGGATTTAGAATTCAAATATTTTATGCTAAAGCATGGTATTCTATCCCAACTCACAGCACTTGGAATGCCACAACAAAATGGTGTTTCAGAAAGAAGAAACAGAACCTTGTTGGACATGGTCAGGTCTATATTAAGCTACTCTTCACTTCCTCTCTCATTCTAGGGATATGCACTTCAAATGATGTCTTACATTTTGAATGTGGTCCCATCAAAGACCATAAGTAAAATGCCACTGGAACTATGGAATGGAAACAAACATATTTTGCACCATTTTCGTATTTGTGGTTGTCCTACTCATGTTCTTAGACCTAAATTAGGGAAACTTGATTCGAGGTCTGAAGTATGAATTTTCGTGGGCTATGCTCCAGAAAAAAGAGGTAGTTACTTATATTGTCCCAAGGACCGAAATGTATTTGTTTCGACAAATGCGACCTTCCTTGAACTCGATTATATAAGTAACTGTAAACCTCATAGCAAAGTAGTATTGGAGGAACTCACCGTTGATAAGATTCCATCACCTTCATTGTCATCATTAAATGATAAACGACAAACTGAGGAAACAAATATTCCTGAAAAGGAAACCCAGTGCAATGTCGTAGTGGGAGGATGATCAAGGACGATCCATTAACTGTAAAAGAGGCTATGGATAGTCCCAAAAAGGAAAAATAGCAAGAAGCCATGAACCAAGAAATGGAATCCATGTATTCCAATTCTATCTAGGAACTTGTAGACCCACCTGAAGATGTCAGGCCCATTGGGTGCAAATGGATATATAAGAAGAAAAGAGGTGTAGATGGGAAAGTGAAGACTTTCAAAGAAAGGCTAATAGCCAAAGGTTACACTCAGAGAAAGGTGTTGAATATGAATAAACATTTTCTTCTGTGACCATGCTGAAATCCATTGGCATCATCTTATCCATAGTTGCCATGCATGATTATGAGATATGGCAGATGGACGTCAAGACAACCTTCCTTAATGGCTATCTTGATGAAAGTATCTATATGGTACAACCAAAAGGGTTCATCAAGAACGGGGAAGATCAAAAGGTGTGTAAGTTGCTGAAATCCATTTATGGATTAAAGCAAGCATCTAGTTCTTGGAATATCACCTTTGATTAAATGATTAAAACATATTGCTTCGAACAGAATGTCGACGAAGCATGTGTATATATATATCAAAGGAAAATGGTGGTTTTTCTAGTACCTTACATTGATGACATTCTCCTCATTGCCAACGACGTAGAAACACTATCAAACGTAAAGAAGTGGTTAGCCAAAAAGTTCCAAATGAAAGATTTGGGCGAGGCGAGCTATGTTTTGGGAATCCAAATCCTAAGGGATAGGAAGCACAAGCTCTTGGCACTTTCTCAAGCTAATTATATTGAAAGGTGCTTGAAAGGTTCTCTATGGAGAATTCTAAGAAAGGCCAGTTACTGACAAGACATGGAATTACTCTTTCCAAAGAGCAATGTCCAAAAACACCTCAGGAGGAAGATGAAATTAGAAGTATCACTATGCTTCCGCAGTTGGGAGTCTTATGTATGCTATGTTGTGTACTAGGCCAAACATATGCTATGAAGTAGGGATCCTGGTTTGGAACACTAGATTGTAGTAAAGCACATTCTCAAGTATCTAAGGAGAACGAGAGAATATATGCTTGTATATTCAGGGGTGAGTTAAACCCTATTGGATACACTGATTCTGATTTTCAATTAGACAAAGACAGCCAGAAGTCGATGTTTGGGTAAGTATTTACTCTTGGTGGAGGAGCTGTAGTTCAGAAAAGTATTAAACAATCAAGTGTAGTAGATTCAACCATGGAAGCCGAGTATATAGAGGCTTGTGAAGCACCTAAAGAAGAGATTTGGTTGAGGAAGTTCTACACTGATCTAGAAGTAGTTCCATATATAGAAAGCCACTAATCCTTTACTGTGACAACAAAATGAGTAATAGATCAAATTATAGGTACACAACTGTTGACTAGAAATTTGGTCAATGACACAGAGTCACTAAAAATGATAAAAAAACGTATAAAAATTACATTTTCCGGCACAATAATGTCTTGTGCGTTTGTCGCCTAAAGTGCAGAGGCTTTTGCCGGCGCATTTGGGAATTGCACCGGCAAAAACTACTTCTGCTGGTGCAAAATTTTATTGGTGAAAGTCCTATTTTTTGCCGGTGCAATTCCCAAATGCGTTGACAAAAGTTTCATTTCTTGTAGTGTAACCAGTTATAGTTTAATATATTATATTATTGAAGCAGTCATTATTTGAAAATGTACCTCAAATTAATTATTCACGTAATACCACAACACATTTCTACTTAAATGATGTTGTACATTTTAATGATTTATCAACTTCTAATTTATGTCATGGGGTTTACTTATTTCAAAACTATTAGTACATAAAAGTAGCGTGCATTGCACGTATTTTTTACCTACTATATATATATATATATGACATTCATGGTGTCTAACACCACTTTACTGCAATTTAATATTAGATCTTATATACTATAAGTTAAATTAAAATATGTGAGATTGATTGTAAAAATACAGTATGTCATTTCAAGTAATATTGGACACTATTAACAATACAATATTATAGTATTTAAGAAAAGTTGGCTCATCTCACTCTTTAATTATAGGTGGTGTAATCTAATAAGGTTGCGTGTTTAAATTTGTATTGATTTATAATATTCTTTCTGCTAATTTTGTTTTTGAGAATTTCAAATGAGTGAGACATAATTCTCAAGAAATTAATAAAAGTAAATTATTTAATACCTCTAAAATAAAAAGAAAAATACTTTGTACCCCGATGTAAATATTAATACAGAATGAGGTGTTACTTTTTTTTTTTTTTATCTATTATTGAAATTTGATTGATAAGTGGATCAGCAAGAATTAAATAAAAATAAAACTCTTGCCACAAAAAAGAAAAGTGAAATTCTTCTTTGATGTGGTAATAAAAGATATTAATATCTCAACAGTGCGCTCAAAATATATAATATATCATATATATATATATAAATTAATTAAAAGATTTCTGTCACGTAGTGTCATTTTATTCATGTATTTTTGCTTATATAAGTGCTCTGTGGTAACACTTAAAAAAATAATGTTTTCTTTAATTAATTAAAACTTTTACAATTAAACATAAAATTGTGCTTGGTAATTCTATTTTTATTTATTATTTTAAAAAAAATTTAAAATAAAGTTTTTCACTTTCAAAATATTTTTAAACCGTTTTCAAATTTTTGTTCCTGTTTTTTTCTTCTCTTCTTCAAGTCAACACCTCATTTTGTATTGTTAAACAAAAAATAATAAAACTTATCAAATAAATTTATTATTTTTGTTTTTTTTAAAAAAAAAATAGTTACCAAACATATTTTTTATTTTAAAAAAATAAAAAAACAAAAATAAAAATAATATTTCCATTTTTGTGTTTAAAATTTTCAAAAACAAAATTTTTACCAAACACAACTATAAAGCTTCAATAATACAAAATTACATTATTTGTGTTTTACCAAACAAAAATATATCCTTCAAACACATTTTTGGTCAAATGAATTTGAATGAAATATTAATATCCTCCTTTCATTTACATGAAAATATTTTTATATTTTTTAAATGTTTTATAATAATATTTAAAAATCTAATTCAGATAAAAAAAAATGTTAGAACAAATTATTTACTTTTTATTTATTATTAAAAAAAATTTAATAAATTATTTGTTAACCAAAATTTGTTAAAATACTTAGAAAAACCATTTTATTTTTTTTAAATAATTAATTTGTTTCATGATTTTAAAATAAAATTTTATTTTAAAAGTAAAGTGTTGTCCGTGTTTTCACCAATTGACACATGACACTCATTAGAGAAGTGATTAGGCAGCAAGGAAGCTAATGAAGTCCTTATAAGACCTCGCATTAAGCTCTTCGAAAGATAGGCCCTTCCCAATATGTTGTGATCCGCTTCCGTATGTGAATGTCTCCATGTAAGGTTACGCCCCGAGGACCATTAACGTGGTTCTCTCGTTCTCTTGTTCATCTAGTCCTCCAAGCCAGGGAAGTTGTCCTCGGGGCCTAGGGTGAAGTGTCATGCACAGCGACCCTAAACCATCAGCAACCATCTGACAAAGTTACTTCTTCCTCAAGTAGTGGTGTCGAGTCTGTACAATCAACAAGCAACATGTCCCAATGCCCCGCCCGACATAGGAAAGCGTGCAGCTTCCCTATGACAGTGTCAGGGGCATGTTTCCCCAAAAGTTTGTAGGCTACAACCTCAAAAATGGGCCTTGTGCGATATGCACAGGCCCACCACTACCTTTATTACGAGAATGTGTATTAACTAGCATTTTTCCCCCAACTAGTTGGGAATGTTTGTAATAAATCTCTTTTAAGGAAATTAATTGTCCTCAGCCACTATAAATAGGGCACCCATTGTAAAGGATCCTCCAACTTTTTGTATTTAGAGCATAGCTAAAATGCTGCTTGAAACTCCATAGATGCTTAACTCCTCAAACTCCTCAAATCCTAATACAATCGCCTCGTGAACTAGGGTTAATTAATAACCTAAACCACGTAAATCCCTGTGTCCTTTACTACATTTATTTAAGTTTTTGTTTAATTAGTTGATAGCGAAAAAGATAGTCAACATAAAGCAATAATTTTGATTTATTTAAATAAAATATTTATTTTCACATTTTTGTAAAATTTTAGAGAATATATAAACAAAATCGAGTAAAGAATTGAATAAAGGGTATTATTTCTTTATTTAAATTAAGTTCAAATGAAAATAAACTTAATGGGGATATTTTGTATATTATCTAATAAAACACATGTGTGTAATTTAGTATTATTGAAAGGTGAGAGGAAGTTGAGCCTATGCTAAAAGGGTTAGGCCAATTTCAGTGACATGTTTGTGTTTCCTTTCAACTCTCCCTCCCTTGTTGTTGATGTGTATGGGGATAAGGATGTTGAAATACAATGCCAAATTTATCTAAAAGTTCTTTTAATGGTCAATACCCCCCAATCAGATTGGATGCACTTAATTTTGTGTGAAAATTGCTTGTCAATATAGGCATGAAAATGTTGGAAAATAGTACAAACTTCATATTTCATTTTTAGTGGAAAATCCAAGTGTATTTGGTATAGTCATCTACAAAGTAAACATAATATCTATACCCTTCTTGAGATAAGTGTGGGGAAGAACCCATACATCATAATGGACAATTTCAAAGGGTTGCCGGGTTTTATTTTTTGAAGAAGGAAATGAAAATTGATATAACTTGCCAATATTGACATGGATGACAGAAATCATAACTAGAGCATGAAATTTGTAAACTTTGTAACTTTATTCAAGATTATTTGAGAGGGGTAGCCAAGTCCTTTATGCCACAAATTTACAAGAGTAGACTTTGTGTTACATTTATGAATATCAAAAGAAAATTGAGATTGACTTGGACTACTAGATGAAGAAGTAGGGTCTAAAACAAAGGAAGTTGGTGGTCTTGAATGAGAAAAGACAGTGGAGGATTGAGAATGTGATGTTAATAAACGATACATGCCATCTTTACCCTGCAGAAGGGTGGTCTTCTGTAATATTTTATTATTTTCTTATAAGCTCCTTAATTTTGACATTAAGTTAGTTTTTTTTAATAGTTTATAACTTGAGTGGTGGCACTACAAAAAAAAGGGTCATACGTTGCCCCTAATAATACCCAAAGTTGTCGCTGACGTGTCGCCGCTAATATTTCGACGCTAATGTCGATTATTAGCAGCGACAAAATCGTCACTCCTAATAAATAGTATTAGTGGCGACATTTTCACTCCTAGTAAATTGAATGTCGCCTCTAATAATCGTGATTCCCAAATCATATTTCACCCCTAATAATATAATATTAGCGGTGACTTTGATATTATTAAAAAATCAAAGGAAATTAAAATTAAAAAAATTGATATAACTTGAATAATATTTTTTATATAATTAAAAAACAATAAAAAATTATTAAAATAAAATACTTCAATAATATTTTTTTAATTTATAATATCAAAATTAAATATACATACAAATAATAATACTAAAATTAATAATTTATTTAAATTAAATATGCATAAAAATAATAATACTAAAATTAAATATGCATAAAATTAATAATTTATTCAAATTACACAACTAATACAATATTGTCCAAATTAAATATCCATACAATAATATATTAATTAAAAGTTATTGTTTAATACAATAATATATAAAACATCTCAACCCTCGGCGTCCTCCATAGTGTCTCCTTCTTCTGGTGCTTGCGGTGTCTGTGGTGTGTGCGAAGGCATCACCCATGGATACTGTGAAGGTAACGATGATCCTCCAGGTCCATACATGTATGGATACATATAGGGTAGAGGTTGAGAAAACGACCCACTCATATGTGGAGGCGAGGGTTGGGACGAAGGTCTGCTCATATAAGGATGATAAGCCTGAGGGTACGGAGGCATCAACCATTGATACATATATGGCTAGGCCGAAGGTTGAGATGACAAAGTTGGTGCATGTGTGTCGGGATGACCTAGTGAAAGCTGAGAAACTGAAGCTTGAGACGTGTGTTGTGTCTAAGTTTCAAAAGACGAACCTACATACTTCTCGAAAACCACTGATATGTAGTCTACATCTCCACGTTTGTTGCTTGACGTTTTTCAGGTGGAAGCTGCTGATACACATACTAAAGTTGTTCATTCATGACCTTCACAATCTCAATAAATTCACGTATTTTCTCAGTCGACTGTTGAGGTGGTGCCTGAGACTGAGTGTTTTGAGAGGGACAGTTTAACGCTTTCCCTTTAATTTGCAACCAACTTCTCACTAGTGGCCCCACCTTTTACCAAGAACCTGACTTAGTATCTTCATTTGTTCGACTGATGAAGAATCATCGATACTAGATTCAACTGTTTTTTGAGTCTCAGCTTCAAGAGCTGACTTCAACTTAACCTGTTTTTTTTAATTATAATACAAAAGAAAAATATAATTATTTGAATTGATAATAAAGTTAAACTTACATAATCTCGTTCAACATCCTCGTTGACAAAATTCTTGTTCTTTTTTGTCTAGTGATACTCCTTCCATTCCTCAATTAGGTTCGGGCTCAACTAATAAAGAAAATGAGAATGTTAGAGAACTTATAAATTCATACAACTTAATTAAGTTAATATTTTCACTTACTTTTCGTGACGAGTGACCGCAAATGATTTCGTGCCTTGTGTTGCATAATACTTCATTTGGTCTTGGTTTATTTTGTTCTTCACGGAGCACGCATTATACTCTAGACTCCTAAAAAACTTACAAATTTGTTTCCACTCATCGACATTGACATCTTTGGGTGGATTCTTTAGGACCTCATCACAATCATCTGGTCCTTTGTATAGCTTTTTGAAGTGGGCGTGCCGCTTAGTTTTCCTATCTCGGTATCTCTCAGCCATCTCAGCATCAATACTGTCAATGAGGGTTGTATAATCTGCTCGCCCATCTATTTGATAGATATGCTACAATCAAGAGAAAACATGTAAATCATGCTATAATTATAATACAACTATTGTTAAAGTAAATTCTAAATTTTTTACCTTCACTTTACTAATGACATTGTCCTTATACCGTTTTAGGACACTAGTCCAATCCTTGTAATATCCTGGAACTGCTGATGTGACTTGGGTGCCCAAAAGATGGACAAAAGCATCATATTCTGTTCCCACCACCTTGTACGTGATAGGGTCAACCACTATGGGGAGTGGATGTCCAGCTTCTCGCCTTCTGTCGTCTAAATTTTTTCCAGTGGCAAGCCCACGACCTTTTCTCTTTGGTGGAGCTACTATATTGTTTTAAATAAGTGCATCATATAATTTAGTATGTTTTATACTAATGTCTAATTAGCAATAAATAATGAATAAAATTTAAAATACCTCACTCGCAACTGGATGGGATCGTAGTAGGAGGATTCAGTGGATCTTGACCACCACCATCTCTGCCATGGTGTGAAGCTACATCTGCTGACATCTTTAAACTAAATATGAACAAATTTGTTTGTTAGTATGAGTATTAGATATATATTATTTATGAATATATAGTTGTAATCACCACATAATTATTATTTAACATTTCTGATTACAAATCCACATCATAACAAATCCATAAATCCATAAATCGTTCAACATTTCTGATATATAATTATTTAAATATAAAGTTTTTCTTACACAGATACAAGAACTAAGTACAATAGTCATTGTCATCACTTATCAAATTAACATCTATTGGTGAAACATGATTGATGTTATCATCATCACTAAGGTCAACAAGTAAATCATCCTCGCCATCGGCTTCTTCTACGTCTTCGACTTCTTCTTCATCATTATTAATAAAATCATCGATATCTTCAGCAGTCGAATAAGGACGAGGGACAGTGCCTATGAATGTTGCTGGTTGATTAGATTGTTGAACAATCAACTCCTCGAGCTCAGCAATCAATACGAATTTGGATGAGTTTGTATCATGTACAACATCAATTTCAGCAATTTGATTAGAACTGTCTGGAATATCCCAAACTTCCTTATGATTCACTTATGCAACAACTTTCCAAGCTTGACCTCTAAGTAGATCATTGAGATAGAAAACATGTTTAGCTTGCCTAACAAGTATGTACAGTTAATCTTTATACCATTCACCGCTTACATTTATATAGGTGACATTATTTTCAGTAATTGTTTTTTTTTCGGGTTCGTGTTGAACCATTTACATCGAAACAATACCACTAAATATACACCAGTATAAGATACCTCCAATATCACTTCAAGTTGTCCATAATAGTTAAAACCTTTGTCCCAGCAACACACACTCCACTATTTTGTGTAATACATTTTTGATCTCGATTGTGTGTAACATATTGAACTCCATTCACTATACATGCTTGATAGGAGTACGCCAAATATCAGACCCAGATGCGAAAGCTAGCAACTCATCCCCATTCTTTAATGACCTGAGCTAGTGCAAGTCATATATCTAAATATACCAAAACATATTATAATAAGAAACTTATATTATCTAACAACAAAGAATGTCATAGGTATACATTACCTTCTCGTGAAACCAGGAACAAAACTCTTTTTTATGCAAAAGGTTATGATCGCCCAATGGATCCCTCTGTTTGATCTCACGAAGGTGTTTGCTGTTGATTAACATAGTGTTACAGTTCAAAGATGTTACATTAAAAACAACATAAAAAAAAAAAGATAATTAAATTAACCTACTCCATATAGACTTCAATTTTAGAAGAATTCTCCAGTATGAACCACTCAGCTATATTCCAAGTGTTTTCATCGAGAGGCACTTGAAATCCCATACTCAATGGACGACATTGAGATTAAAACACTAAAATGTGGCGTGGTCTATAGACTATATCCGCAATTCGATCTGGTCGATTGAATTTGGTTTCCACGCCTTTGAAATACATGGCACAAAATGTTAAAGCCTCATCTGCCACATATCCTTCAGCTATGGACCCTTCAGAACGAGTTTTATCCTTGACAAAGTTTTTTAATTTTTTCATGTATCTTTCAAAAGGATAAATTCATCTCATAAATACCGGCCCACCCAATAAAACCTCTTCTGAAAAATGCAAGATCAAATGTATCATTATATCAAAAAAAGCTAGAGGAAAAATCAACTCCATTTTGCATAAGATGTGAATCACCTCCCTTTGAGATTTCTCCATATCATTTACATTCAGATCCGCGAACATATTGTCTAAAGAAATTGCATAGTTCCATAATAATAATAATAATGCAAGAAATAAGAGACACATACCAATTAATAAAATGCTTCAAAAGAAAAGTTCCAAAAATTACACCAATTTATTTTCTCCTAAATAGAAAAGAAAGTTAGTAAAACAAAAAATATTATAACACATATAAATTAAATACATAAAACATTTATATATGCACCTCACACATATATACATATACACCACACACACCCATACACATGTATACCTATTGTTGACGCTATTTTTTGTCAACTTAAAAAGAAGAGCAATTAAACTAGAATATATCAAAGGAAATAAAAGAAGATGAAAACATGAGGTTTTTACGTGGTTTAGCAGTTAAATCTGCCTAGTCCACAAGCCTGTGTTATTAGCACATGGGTATTTTCTAGAAAACCCTTCAGAGAATAGTTGCCCAGAGTTTTTCCCCCAAGATCTCAGAATTTCGGTCCCCTCCAAATGGAGTTTCCTTCTCTATGTATAGAGAATGTTTCAGAATTCATTCCCACATATTTCTTGAAGATATTTTGTGAATCAAAATAATATAATGCCATTTAATGCTTTATTTCCTACGTACACGGAAACATCCCATAAAATGTGGGATTGGATAACAAATTATATAATATCCCTTAAATATTGGGATTTTACAACAATAAATACATTCATATGTAACCGATTAGCTCAGATACGAAGTCAATTATATTTCTGAGACTTTTTGTCAATCATGAGCTTGTCATCTAACTTCGCCTATGCTCAGAACAAGTAACCATTGACGAAGTCATCACATTCGAGCTTACACTTCCCGAGCTTGAACCATCTCATCTGAAGGCAAGAGATGTATCAGGGAAATAGATACAAGTGTCAAACCATGGCTATTGCGAGCTCAGAACATATTTGAGGCTACACACCCTCGAGCTTTCGAGGTCGGTATTTACAACAAAGAGGTTTGACTGAAGGACCATATGACGACCATGCATATTTTGAGCTTACACCTTACGAGCCTAGATTTCGGGATCATAACTTCTCATGTTTGAAATCTGGGTGTAACATTTTGCCCCTTCAAAAGTATCAGTTTGAATCCAATGAGAAGGAAACTTTTGAACTGTCCTCCTTGGAATCTGTACCATCAAGCATACTCGAGTGTGGACACGCATCAGTCAGGGATTGATTAATCAGAGTACTTGAGTACTCTGGTACCATACCCATATTTATTCATCTGCCGCCATTACTTCATTTATACCTGACCGTCAGATCGGATACGAAATCTTATCAACAGTTCAGATTAGCCCGACCTTTAGTCTCCTTTTGGGATTTACGTATATATAGCCTCTCATCTTCTCCTTCTTCACCTTTATCTTCAAGCTTTCAGAGAGAAAAAGAGAAAACAAGAACCCACACATTGCCTTGTCTTTGTATGTTCTCTAAACCGAGAAAGCAAAACAATCCTAGCTTGTTCGACTCTGTGAGCTCATTCTTGCAACCACTCCTTCGGTCGTCGATTTCATTGTATCCGCAAGCTTCAATGTGTAAGTCTCTAGTCTTGATCCCATATGTTCATATTATATTATATATATATTTTTCAAGTATTCTTGCATTTCTATTGCATTGTAGGCACATTTACTAGTTTAGTACTAGAAATTTTTTAGCCAATACTCTGTAGATTTTAGGTTCTTTTGATACTATAGGTTTCAAACCCATATTTTGCGTAGAGGATGCAACCATGGCTTTTTCTACTGTTGTTATTTAAATTACGGGTACTATATCGTGTAAACTAAGAAATGGGGTATGGAATTAGGGTTTTTAAATCGCACGTTTCCCAAAATTATCACCCTTTTGAGTAACCGCCAACTTGTTCCCTGAAAATCCGAGATTCTTTAAAATAGATCCACTTTCCCCCCTTCGCGTCAAATACACGCTCGAAGTCTGACTCTTTCATTAGCTCGGTTTTCTTCCGAGTTCGATCATGTTCTTTCAATCGAGCTTATTCTGTGGTTCCGAGCATTCGAGCTCAAACTATCTTGAATTTTATCCTTTATTTCTTGTATGCCTGGCCCTCACCCCTTTCTTTCTTGCTAGATGTCGCAGAATTTTGAGAAACTATGGGGGTCAGTGCTCGCAACTCCCTATTCTCTGACAACTCCAAGCCCTAAATCGCCATTTACTCAAAATCCGCAGCTAATTCGCGAGCACAAAGTGCGATGTGAGCAAGAAGATATTCGAGCTCACTTCCGGCATCAAATCGACAAGGTCGAGGAGAAGAAAAGGAGGAAACTTTGAGTCGCAATCAATCCAGACCCGGATCCTGAGCTTAGACCGATCCCTCTTGACCCCAAGCTTAAAGTAACGGTTGCCTTCAAGCCGAGTGATCTTGCATTCTTGCTGATGGAGGAGTCATCAAGTCGTCCATCCACCCCACAGTCGACCACCCTTCCTACCTCAAGGGGGGAATTTTTTGAGGTCGAGCATTATTGGAGCTCGGTTTCTTCGTACGGGAAAAACACCAAAATCCTAGCTTGCCACGGTCTAGGATTGTTAGGCTCACTGAGGTGTTGAGCTCCTACCTCAAATGAATGAAGCTGCTACACCCCAGAAAACGGCCGTCCTGACAACAAGCTGAAGCTCGCGGCTTGGAGCCACGAGCATATGAAGGCAGGGGCTTTATTGCCCTTGAAGTCCTTTTTCAAGGACTTTTTGGATTTTTTTGGGCTCGCGCCCTTCTAGCTCCAGACCAACTCATACAGGGTCTTTTCAGCCCTAAGGTCGCTATACCATGAACTGAAGTGGGAAGGACCTTCGTCAAGGGAGATCCTATATCTTTTTTGTCTGAAAAGCAACCCCACCCGAGCTCAAGGAGGAGATGGCTTATACTATCTATCGAGCTATGCCACAGAGAGGAAGATCTTCGAGGACATGCCCAACCATCGTCCTAACTTCAAGTTGTCATTCTTTTGGACAGACGGCCTGGCTCCTTCAAAGTTTTATTCATTCAGACGAATTCCTAAGTATATGATTCCCTTTCCTTTCATGCTCGATTTTTGCTTAGGCTTGAACTAATCAGAATGTATTCGAATCCTCATCCAACTATCAACGTCCTACTCCTACGGATGCAATGAAGGAGCACAAAGAAGCCCTGCTCCAGCTTCCATAGATAGGCGCCCCCTGTCTTATCTTCTTCATGAAGATAAGCTTTGAGCCTGCAGTCTTCTGGAGCTAGACCAGTCAACAGACGATACCGCCTACTGGAAGTACACCAAGTGAGAGCATGTGCCACTCCCCACTGATAAGCTTCCTCTGAGGCGAAGCTCGAAAGCATGACCCCCAGCTCGTTGTCATAGGAGTCCGTGCGCCAACGACGAGGCCTCGAGCTCGAGTGACAGAGGTAAGTTCATTCTCAGCTCGGCCTTGTGGTCTCCTTTCCTTATTAGACATAGACCCGACACCCTGATCTTATTCTCGGATGATAGGGATAACTTTTATGTATGGTCTTAGGTAGATGATAGGGTCCATAGGTTCAATAGCTGGCTGGGGAAATACCAAACCATGTATAGCCTGAATGAGGTTTGGGATGGGGTAGTCATTCAATATGGGACAAATGACTGTGGGGACCTTTCGAGGTTGACTTCCACGTATAGGGAAGGGACTCCCCTAGCCTCCTCTGAAGATAGGGGAATTACCTAGTAGCCGAGTACGAGCTCGGGGGAGAGTTCCAGTTAGTTTTCTTGTCACTTGTCTTTATTTCCTTTAAATGTCTGCCTTACGCTTACTTTAGCATTTTAAGCTCATTTTCTAATGTGATTTGATTATGCAAGCACTATGGACTTTGACCTCGAGAATATGCTCAATAGATGTTCGGGAGCTAAGCAGAGCAAGCGCCCGAGAGCCTCGCAAAAAACTGGTCGGCCTGCAAAAATCCCTAAAAGGATCGAGGTGACTCCTCCCCCTCCAGCTCCTCTTGTTCCAAGCCCAGCCGTGACGTCCAATCCCCAAGTTGACATCCCTGCAGCAGTTGATCCTTCCCTGCCTCCTATTGTCCAGACCCTCCAAACAACTGCACCAGCTCCGAAGAAACCAGCTCCCACTCGGGAGCGCCTGATGTCGATTTCTACTCATTCTGATGAGTATGTTATCGACAACGCTGCTGGGACTTATGGAGCCACTCTCGGCTCGGACGTCCTGTCTCGAGTGGGCCAAAGCTTCAGTAGTCTTGGGGCTCCTTGATAAGGTCATTTTTGTATTATTATTTGCTAAGTTTTTCTATGCTGGGATGGTGTTATGATAGCATTTTTAATAGTTTTAACTTAGTTTCGTGATTCTACAACATATTTTCTACATTGCATTTTATGATGATAAATCTGACATTTTGATGGCAAGTGTAGTTAAAATGAAGTTTTAGGAGTATTCCAGGCATTGAGGATTGAAGTGTTGAAGTGGCAGCAACGTACAAGCTATCTAAGGTCAAGAATTGATGAAATTGAAGGTAGGTCGCGACTCATAAAATTTAGGCCGCGACACTTTAAATGGAATTGGTGTTTCAGATATTTTTTTTTCT
This sequence comes from Humulus lupulus, assembly GCF_963169125.1. Taxonomy (NCBI): domain Eukaryota; kingdom Viridiplantae; phylum Streptophyta; class Magnoliopsida; order Rosales; family Cannabaceae; genus Humulus; species Humulus lupulus. Next base: position 275,465,736 of record NC_084795.1, on the reverse strand, counting down.
AGACAGGCCGCTACTTAGTGAGTCAGGCCGCTGCTCAGTTTTTTCAGGGCGCTGCCTATGTGACCAATTTCTGCACAGATTTTTGTTTTAGGCCACATGTCGCATTTTCTTGGCCGCGACTTGCGACATCTTTTTCAGATTTTTAATTAATTTTTAATTAGAATGTAATTAGGAATATAAAGGATTATTAGGGTTGATTTTAGAGAGGTTTTTATTACAGTTTAGGAGAGAAAAAGACTCAGAGAGGGCTGAAGAGAAGACTACATTACTTTTGTTCATCAATCTAGTTTCTTTTCTTCCCTTAATCTCTTTAATCTTAATTACAATTATGTTTGTGATTATGATTACTATTATGGAGTAGGTTCTTTTTAGGTTAAGGGTTAATTCAAACCCAAGACATGAATTCTTGATTGTTGATAATGAATATTGTTCTATAATTTCTCTCAATATTAAATTGTTTCTATTTTTCCAATTGAATGATATGAATTGTGTGATTTCTTGTTAGGTATGGAATTACTACTCACCTAATAGTTTAGGATTATAAGTGTATGTGATAAATTGCAATTGATAGTGATGTCAAAAGAATTGTTGATTGTGATGAAAAATAGAACCTAGGTTAAATGAATTATATGCTTCATTAATTTACTGTCTAGATTAACTTGTCACCATAGGACTTAACGCTTTATCTAAGTTAAATAGATTGTATGCTTCATAGATTTATTGCTTAGATAAAAGAGTTAAGTATTGAGCGCTTCGCCTTGATTACTTGTAATAGGGAGACTGGGATAATTGTCTGCTTCAGCGTTATCTGCGGGGTTAATAGTTTAATTGAGAAATTGGAACGATATTTATTATTAGTGATTGGGAATGATTGTTGAGGGTGGAGATTAACCTTTAACTGTTTCTTAATATCGTAATATCAATATTTAATTGCTTTCTAGTTTATGTTATTTAATTTTAAGTTTGAAATCTATTTAAGTTTTAGTGTTAATTATTGAATAATAAAGTGAACGATAGTCCTCATGGGTTCAACCTGTGCTTGCTATTATACTAAAATAATTGGAAGTATTGAAAGGAAAATCATTGTGAAATTTGTTATGGTATACGACATCCATCACTCCTCAATGGCAGTTCCTGGTCAACGCTCAGGACTCCAATGTCCTTTATGACAAGAGTACCGAGCTCTTCTCCTCGATAATTTCTCTTACTTCGTTATTTATTGTAATTTTACTTAGAGTATGTTCTAACTTGATTTTTTTTGCATGTTAGGCGCTCGCTGCAGTTGCTCAACTAAATTACAAGCTGAACAACGAGGTTCATGCGAGCATGTCCTATGCCCAAGAGTCGAAGGGTCTCCAATTTAAGCTCGCTGACGAGTTCAAAGCTGCAAAGTCGAAGCTGGAGGCTGAGCTCAATGAGAAAAGCTCCAGAGTTGAGGAGCTTGAGAAGCTCAACGCCGAGCTTAGAGAAAAGAGCGCTAGGACCAAGGAGCTTGAAAAGCTGAACGCCAAGCTCGGGGAGGATAAAAAGGCCACCTTCGAGATAATGGAGGGTGAAAAGGCTTGCCTCCTCGAAGAGTTTAAGCAAAGGAAGGATCGAGCAGTTGACATGGCCATGTACAGGATTTGGGCCAACAACGTCGATCTCGACACGAGCTTCTTGGGTTCTTTTGAGGACGAGCTTCTGACTAAATGGCAAGCTCAGCTGGAGGCGGAGGAAGCTGCTCAGGAGGAAGCTGAGAAGGCTAAGGAGGGATCAAGTGCTGCCAAGGGGGATGCTCCTATCTCCTAGAGCTCGATCATGGGCTGCGTCCCATTTAAAAAAAAAGTTAATAGTTTAGGGCCTTTCTTTTTCATGCCCTTGGGGAAAAAACAATTTATAGCTCGTAAAAGATCTATTTACATTTGATATTTTTAATACCATGTTCGACTTTTACTTTAATATTGTTGCGTTACATTTCTCATATCAAAATAGTTTAAGCAATTTATATTAGATTTTTGCCTTCATGTTAGTTTATTCATACAAGCATATGTTGGATTTAAGCTCGAGTTTCGATGCATTCACACATAGTTTGCCCGATATATCCATATCTGATCTCATTATTTGTCAGGGTCAGATCTTACTCTTACCACGCACTTGAAAGTACTTAAGTGATATGTAAGCTAAGTAGTTTAGTTGTATCTTTCTTTTTAGTCACTTTTCCTCTTCCTCGGACAATTCCTTGAGGTTATGAGGTCGAAACTTTTGCTACAAAATACTCCAACCTCGGTATCGACTTAGCTCATAGTAGGTTTATCTTTTTCCCACTTGTGTCGATCAATTTTAGCCAGTTTGTTCCAAACCTATTAGGTTTTGTTTGGTTCGTAGTCCATACACTTATATATTTTCGATCTAGTTATGTCCAGATCGCACTTGTTCGCGTATCTAGTCGTATCCAGACACTTTATTTTTAATAATCTGGTTTCATCCAAATTATCTTAGCTCGCGCATCTGGTTATATCCAGACACTTATTTTTGATAATATGGTTATATCCAGACACTTATTTCTATAATACACTTTTAAATTCTATGTCGGGTTAATGGTCCAAACATTTGTTAGTTTTTGTGTATGCTATATTGGACTTATTTATTTTTTCAAACTTATGGTATATATACCACTGATGCCCCCTTAATATCCTATGAGTGAGATCATAGGTTATTAAATTAAGAGAGTTTGAAAAAAATACAACATATTGAAACAAAAATGACTTTTAATCAAAATTTAACACTTTATTAACAAAAACTTTGTAAAGATAGACAAGCATGGTTACATGAGACATCATTCCTACACTATTGATAGTAAGGTCGTAGATGTTCGCCATTCCAAGCTCGTGGTACCAATTCTCCGTTTATTCTTGCCAATTTATAGACGTCGGATCGGATAACTGACTCGATTAGGTAAGGTCCTTCCCAATTAGGCCCAAGTATGCTGGCAGTCAGGTCCCTCGTAGCTAGGAACACATGTCTTAACACTAAGTCTCCCAATCCGAACTTCCTGTCCCGAAATTTTTTATTGAAATATCAAGTAGCTTGCTGTTGATATAATGCATTCCTCAATTGAGCTTCATCTCGCCTTTCTTTAATAAGGTCCAGACTTACTTCGAGCTGGGATTGGTTCGAGGCTTGATCATAAGCATGACTTCGAATAGAGGGTATTTAGACCTCGATTGGTAGCATGGCCTTGCATCCATATGCCAGGGAAAAAGGGGTATGTCCTGTTGAAGTGCGAGTTGTAGTTCGATATGCCCACAAAGCTTGGGGCAACTCCTCGGGCCATTTTCCCTTAGCTTCTTCCAACTTCTTTTTCATAGAACTCTTGAAGTCTTATTTACTACTTTGACTTGGCCATTTGGTTGGGGATGGGAAACAGAGAAGAAGCTTTTTATTATTCCATTTTTCACAAAAATGGGTGAATAATTCACTGTCGAATTGATTACCATTATCTGATACTATTTTCCTTGGCATTCCATATTGGCAGATGATGTTCTTTACCACAAAGTCCAGGACTTTTTTCGATGTAATTGTTTCCAGAGGTTTGACCTCGGTCCATTTTGTAAAGTAATCGACCGCGACCACTGCATACTTCACTCCACCTTTGCCGGTTGGCAATGAACCTATGAGATCAATTCCCCACACCGCAAATGGCCAGGGGGAGGTCATCATGGTTAGCTCGGATGGAGGAGCTCGCGGAATCGTAGTGAATCACTGGCATTTATCACATTTCTTTGCATACTCGAATGCATCTGCTTTGATAGTAGGCCAAAAGTATCCTTGTCTTGTAATTTTCTTTGATAGGCTATGCCCCCCAGTGTGGTCTCCACAAAATCCTTCATGAATTTCTTCTAGGATTTTATTTGCCTCGGGTGGAGTCACACATCGGAGTAATGGCATAGAATATCCTCTTCGATATAACCTTCCTTCCACAATAGTGTATCTTGGAATCTGACTCATCAATTTTTGAGCCTTGTTTCATTCTACTAGGAGAATGTCAGTTTCGAGGTAATCTACTATTGGGGTCATCCAGGTTGGTTCAGAGTCAATCATAAATACATCTTCCTCTTCAGGCTCGCTGAGACTTGGAGTCGACAGGTGCTTTATTGGTACTATGTTTAGATTTTCGACTTCGCTGGACGTGGCGAGCTTGGCTAGAGCATCTGCATTTGAATTATGCTCTCGGGGAACCTGCTCTATGGCATAGAACTCGAAATATTCGAGCGCCGCTTTAGCTTTTTCTAAATACGTAGCCATCCTTGTGCCACGAGCCTGATATTCCCCTAGGATTTGGTTGACTACCAACTGTGAGCCACTGTAACAATGTATTGCTTTGGCTTTGAGTTCCTTGGCTATTCGGAGTCCTGCCAATAAAGCTTCGTACTCAGCTTTTTTATTTGATGCTTTGAAGCCGAACCTCATGGCAGAGTGCAATCGTTTCCCAGTTAGAGTGACTAATATGATTCCTGCCCCCGATCCATTTTCATTGGAAGATCCGTCGACATAAAGCTTCCACAGCTCGCGAACTAGGGTTATAACTTCGTCATCAGACACTCCTATCCATTCCACAATGAAGTCTGCCAGGGCCTGCCCTTTTATGGTCGTTCTTGGATGATAAGTGATCTCGAACTGTTCGAGTTCAACAGCCCATTTTAACAATCTACCCTAGGCCTCTGCTTTGGACAAGACTTGCCGTAGTGGTTGGTCAGTCAACACATGGATGGGATGTGCTTTGAAGTAAGGTCGGAGCTTCCGAGATGAGTGGATCAGGCTAAGGGCCAGTTTTTCCATTAATGGATATCTCGACTCTGCCCCCAGTAACCTCTTGCTGACATCATATACTTGTTTTTGCACCTTCTGGTCTTCTCGGGCGAGCACAACACTGATGGCGTGCTCGGTTGTAGCAAGATACAAGTACAAGACTTCTCCTGTGATAGGTTTTGACAAGATCGGAGGTTCCGCGAGGTATTTCTTTGGATCCTAGAATGCGAGCTTGCATTCCTCTGTCCATTCGATTTTGTTGCCTCCTCTCAAGAGGTTGAAAAATGGAAGACATAGGTCCGTGGATTTAGAGACAAACCTACTTAATGCCACCACCCGTCCAGTTAAACTCTGGACATCTTTATGCTTTCGAGGTGAGGGCATGTCAGTTAACGCTTGGATCTTGTCTGGGTTAACCTCCATTCCTCACGCATTTACTATAAAGCCTAGAAACTTCCCCGAAGATACTCCGAAAGAGCATTTTTGGGGGTTGAGTTTCATGTTGCACTTCCGCAATATGGCAAACCATTCTTCGAGGTCGTCTACATGGTTATCGTTACGTTTGGATTTCACTAACATATCATCAACATAAACTTCCATGTTATTACCTATCTGCTCAGAGAACATTCTGTTCACGAGTCTTTGGTATGTTGCTCCAACATTTTTGAGCCTGAACGGCATGACATTGTAACAGTACAACCGTTTATCTGTTACAAAACTTGTATGTTCCTGGTCCGGTGCATGCATGGAAATCTGGTTGTATCCAGAATAAGCACCCATGAATGACATGAGACTGTGCCCAGTTGTGGCATTAACGAGATGATCGATCTGAGGTAGGGGAAAGCAATCCTTAGGGCATGCCTTGTTGAGATCAGAGTAGTCAATACAAGTTCGCCATGTTCCGTTGGGTTTCGGAACCAATACTGGGTTGGCGACCCAATCAGGGTAGAAGGCATCTCGTATAAATCGGTTTGCCTTTAACCTGTTGACTTCTTCCTTTAGGGCTTTCTTCCTATCATCGTCCAGGAGTCTTCGTTTTTGTTGCTTCGGGGGGAAGCACTTGTCAATGTTAAGTGCATGGCTTATCACATTCGGACTTATCCCTACCATGTCCTAATGTGACCACGCGAAAACATCCTGGTTCTTCCTTAAGAAGCAAATTAATTGCTACTTTTTTTTCTGAAAGGTTTTTCCCCACCTTCACAATTTTTGGGGGATCGACTTCTTCGAGCTTGACCTCTTCGAGTTCCTCAAATGGTTCGAGGTCTGATCTTTCTTCTACTCTAGGGTCGATTTCTTCGTCGATTTCCAAGATCGTCTTGTCCATATTCCGAATTATGACAAATGCCTGTGCACTTGTCTGTTTCCTCCCCCTAATGGAAATGTTGTAGCATTCCTTTCCCGCCAGCTGGTTTCCTTTCAGATTTCTGATGCCCCCAGAAGTCAGGAACTTGATGGCCAAATTCCTAATTGACGATACTGCCCCCAGCCCTACTAGGGCGGGTCTCCCGAGAAATACACTATAGGCCGATGGAAGGTCCACTACAACGAACTCCATCATTTTGGTTACAGAGACTGGGTAGTCTCCCAAGGTCACAGGGAGTTCGATGGATCCCATTCAAGCAATATCTTCTCCTGAAAAGCCATACAACGTAGTTGCACAGGCTTTTAGGTCGCGAAGTGCGAGTCCCATCTTTTCTAAAGTGGCTTTGTAGAGGATATTTACCGAGCTCCCATTATCAATCAAGAATCGGTGTACCTTCTTGTTCGCAAGATGAAGGGTGATGACCAGGGGGTCATTATAGGGGAACTAGACATGAGATGCATCCTCTTCAGTAAAAGTTATGGGTTGTGTTTCGACCCTTTGTTGTTTTGGAACTCTAGGTTCGAGTTCGTAGGGAGAACCGTCACCAGTCTTTAGCTCATTGACATATCTTTTCTAGGCATTCTTGCCCAATCCTGCAATATGAGGTCCCCCCGAGATGGTTATCATATCTTCTCCATCAATCGGAGGGGGTCGCTCATCCTCCCGAGGTCGAGAGTTATTATTTTGGGCAGGTGGTGTAGCTACTCCCCTTTGGCTGGTGGAAGCTTGATTAGGATTTTAGTTTCTTACATACTGTCCGAAATACCCCCTCGAGATCAATCCTTTGATCTCATCCTTTAGTTGTCTACACTCATCAGTTGTATGCCCGATATCTCTGTGGAATCTACAATATTTGCTAGAATCTCTTTTTTCCTTTTGGTTTCTCATGGGATCGGGTCACCTAAAATGAACCTGATTTTCATTAGCCAGGTAGATATTCTCCCGAGACTCATAGAGCTCGGTATACACCTTGTATATGGAGAAGTATCTTTCTCCTTTCTTCTTCTTTCCCCCATCTGCCTCGGGGTTGTTCCCCTCATGTTTCTTTCTCTTGGAAGGGTTGTCTCCAGGGGGTTTTGAAGTTGTAGGATCCACCGAGGTTGAGACAGAGTTAGTGTTTGTCATTGTAGTTGTAGGATGGGAGGTCATATTCAATGCTAACCTCGCCTCGTCTACATTAACGAACCTCTGAGCTCTTTGATTGAACTTGGTTAAGGATCTTACAGGATTTCTTTGCAAGTCTTCCCAGAGAGGACTCCCAAGCATTACTCCGGCTCGAAGGCCATTAAATGGCCACTGTCATCGACATCACCAGCTCGAGCGACTTCCAAGTTAAACCTTGTGAGATAACTTTTCAGTGACTCGTTTGGCTGCTATCGGACATTGGTCAAGGTAAAGCCTTGGGCCTGATGCCGACCATGGCTTTGAATTGTTTCTTGAAATCTTTCAACAATTGATCACAGGAGGCAATCAAATGCCTCTTGTATTTTTCAAACCAGTTTTTTGCTGGACCCGTGAGAGAAGCTGGGAACAGCATACACCTGAGCTCGTATCCTACATTACTAGCTCACATAATTGTGTTGAATGTGCTTAAGTGGCTGTATGGATCTGAGTTTCCATCGAATGGCGGGACATGAGGAATTCTAAATCCTTGAGGAAACGGGGTGCTAGAGATATGTGGGGCAAAGGGCTCAAGTTCCTCATCGAACTCTTCGTCCCGTTCCCGGCTACGTTCGTTCTGCAAGAGCCTGAATGCTCTTTCCAATTACTCAATCCTTTCTTGGACTAGATCTACGGGAGGCCTGGACTAAACTGGGGGGAGTTGGTTATCGTTGAATACAATTCCAGTTCCCTGTCTTGGCGCAGGATTGTAAATCAGTTGCTTGCGCCCGTTGAGATGATCTCTCACATCTGGATTTGGGGGATTATCACGTCCCCGATTATGGTTTAAGTGCTCCCATAAATCTGGGTGATCTCCTCGATTTTTGGCATTCCAAGGTTCCGGGTTATTTATACTCACGGATCTAGTGTCACCCAATCTTTCGATGACATGGCTCGTTGCATGATTATTACGAGATGGGTTTCTTGTCTCCATAGTTTGAGATCGAGACATTTGACTCCTTGTGGGATGGGGACCCCTACACTCCCTAGTAGTTTCTTCATTCCCATGTCTTCTCCCAACTTGCATTTCCCTATCACGATAAGTCGGTTGTGCATCCTTCCGAACTGGTGATGGGTTCCTTATTGGTGATGGTGGGTGCCCTATTCGAGAGGGTGGTTGTCGTCCATTATGTGGCCTAGAAGGCCCTGAATTCACTCGATCATGCTCCGGAACATTCTACGTGGCACCAGGATTTCGGGTCCGAGCCTCTGAGGGGGCTCGGTTATTCCCTATTCTCGCTGGTGCCTCTGTAGTTAGGTCGGCAGAACCTTCAGCCTGGTTACCTCTCCGGGGTCTCGATAGGACAGGCTGCTCTGCTGGTGGCGGAGGTTGCTCCGTTCTCCTGGTGGCTGTATTTTTACGCGGTCACCCCCGTGGCCTACGAGGTGGGACATGAACGTGCCGTGGAGGCGGAGCCTGGGCATCTTGTGGAGGCGGGGTTTGAATTGTCTACGCTTCAAAAGCTAGTCTGGCTAGCTCTTCGTTGCGTTTTTAGCTTCTGCCAACTGTGTACGCAATTGGCGATTCTCGAGTTCCATGATTGGGACATATCTCTCGGGATTGTAGTACACACTACTACAAAAAAGGTTTTTCTCTGCGGTTTTTTTACTTAATACACTGCGGTTTTCGAGAGTACTGAAAAATGCAGTGTATTCGACCGCAGAGAAAAGTGGTATGCCAACCGCGGAGAAAGATGTACTTTTCTCCGCGGTTTTTTTTAAACAACCGCTGAGAAAGAAAGACTTTTCTCTGCGGTTTTATTGAAAAAACCGCAGAGAAAAGTATTGTAATTTTTCAAAACTTTGTTGAAGCATAACTTTGTGCTCAGTTCTCCGTTTTTGGTGTTTTTTTTTAAACTTTGATATTTTTTCGAGATCTATCTAGCTGCATACAAAGAAAACTTGAAAAAAAATTTCAGGTTTTGTCACCGAAAAATCTGAAGAAAAAAAATTCAGCAACCAAATTAATGATTTATGAAAAACCTCTCAAAATTTTGATTTCTATTTGTCTATTTCACACAAAATTAACTCTAAAAATAATGATGAAAAAAAAAAACTATACAAACAAAGATATATAGATCATTACCTATTTTGAAGCTCAAGAACACAATGTATGCAAAAAAATACAGTGAAAATGGACAATTTTTCGATCAAATCCTAACCATTTTTACTACCAAAAACCTGAAAATAGACAAATATCAAGCATCTAATTCAGTTTTTAAGATTTAGCTAAAAATGATGAAAAAAAAATAGTAAGATTAAGGTTGAAAGACATACCGCCGCTGTTGAAGAAGTTTTTCGCGAAATGAAGTAGGTTTACGAACCTTGTGAGGAAGAATGAGTTTATATATAGGTCTGGAACCTTTTCTCTGCGGTTTTCTAACCGCGGAGAAATAAAGACTTTTCTGTACAGTTTTATTGAAAAAACCGCAGAGAAAAGTATTGTAATTTTTCAAAACTTTTACCAAGCATAACTTTGTGCTCGGTTATCCGTTTTGATTGTTTTTTTTTAACTTTGATATTTTTTCGAGATCTATCCAAAGAAAAGATTATTTTCTTTGAATAGATCTCGAAAAAATATCAAAGTTAAAAAAAATACCCAAAACGGACAATCGAGCACAAAGTTATGCTTGGTAAAAGTTTTGAAAAATTACAATACTTTTCTCTGCGGTTTTTTCAATAAAACCGCAGAGAAAGTCTTTATTTCTCTGCGGTTTTCTTAAAAAACCGCGGAGAAAAGTAGTGTAACTTTTCTCTGCGTTTTTTTTTAAGAAAACCGCAGAGAAAAAGTTTTCACTTCCCACTTTTCCTACTTTACATTGCGTTTTTTTAAAAAACCACAGTAACAAAGTTCCTAAGTGTCCTTCAATCCTTTTCTCTGCGCTTTTTATTTTAGATTGAAAAAAAAGCGCAGAGAAACCCTATATTTGTAGTAGTGACATGTCCTCGTCGTCCCTGGGGGAAGGTGGTCCCCGAGAGTCGGATGAATCACTCATCTCGCCGGGATCAGAATTCACCATAGGTTGCTTTCCAGGGCGCCGGGGGTACTCATTTTCATCTAAAATTTCCTCCTCAAGAATATTGGGATCATTTGCAGCCATTGCTAATTCTAGGTCCATTGATTTTAGGGCAGAGATAACTTCATCCAAAGTTATAGAAGTCCTTCCATATTTAATGGCAGTTTTTACTTCCCTGTAGGATTCTGGCAGAGAATTTAGGATGATGATGGCCTGGTTTTCATCACTTAAAGACTCATTCTCACCAGAATTAGCCAGTTCTATATGCATTCTTAGAAACTCATCTAGATTCTGCTCAAGATTCTTGGATTTGTTCATCTTGAAACCAAAGATTCTTTCTTTGAGAGAAATCTTATTGGTTAAAGACTTCTGCTGGAACTGTTCTTCTATCTTTCTCCATATCCCTGCAGGAGTCTCTTCTTTATCCACTAATCTGATGATTGCATCACTTAGATTGAAGATGATAATTCCAGTAGCAGTTTCCAGGTATTTTTTCTGCTGGATCTTGGTTGTATTTTTTGGCCATTCAATAGGTTCTTCCGGAACCCTTAGCAACTATTTTGTTGTGCCAGCAAAGATCTGATCTTTCTCCTCCAAATCCTATAGTCACCTGAGCCATCAAAGTTATCAATGTCAGTCTTAAAACTACTCATTTTGATTATGTTAGAATTTAAATCATAGATAGGGTTAGGAATCTCAGGTTGATCATTCAGTGACACATCCACTAAATCTCCAATGTCATTGTCATCTTCTTGTGGATTCAAACTCCCCTAATTTTGAGGATCAACTTCCTCTGGTCCTTGATTATCAATTTATTCCAGTCTTGCCTGTTAATTGTATCAATTTGTGTCTTGAATCTTGCGGAAGAACCTGGCTCTGATACCACTGTGAGAATTTGCAGCTTCTAACTCCAAGACACAAAAATTAATACACAAAAATTTATGGTAATCTTGCAATTATTTCATGCATCCATGAAAAATGGCAAAAATAAAAAACCCCAAAACATTAAAGGGCCCAGTCCAGCCCAACAAGCAAACCACAAAGTAACACACTGAGTTATTCAACTCAGAACACAGAAATCATAATATCAAGAACACACGCACACATGAACAATAGTGAAAGTTTAGGGTTAGGGTTCAAGAGAATCAAACAGAGGAAGAGAATCTGAACACCAAAATTGATCTCAGAGTTCACCCCAGAACGATGGGCTACGTCTCCGTCAAGCTACCTTAGAGTGCTTGATTATCCACTAGTCACAACAGGTACTACAAGTGATTGCAACAGATTTCAAATCACACACTTTGATTGATAATCTGCTCTTTATTTATTTTCTCTCTGTTTTCTTTTTCCTTTTCTCTCTTACTAACTCTCTTTCTGATCTTTCTTTTGCATGTGATTACAACTGAGCTCCTCCGAGCTTCTCTCTCTAACACTCTTGCTCTAACTCAGCTTACAAGGGATATCTAAAGCTTCTGGTAGTCTTTTTCCAACTTGATCTGTTTTATATATATATATATATATGCTTGAAGAAATAGTCTAGATTGTTGAGCTGAAGTTAATTAGGTCATTCTTGTTTCTTGCTAGATTCTGTTGTAACTGAAAGTTTTTGGAGTCTTTGATTTGAGTGTCTGTACTGGTATTTGGCCTACATGCAAATTTGTAATTTAACCTGTTGTAATTAAACTGAGCTTATAAGGAGATTTACATAACCATACTTACTAAATTCAAATAAATAGGACCCAATTTTGGATTGCACCAATAATGATATGCTACCTACTTATGGTTGTGGTGTACCACCTTAGCAATTCTCATAATATATAATACACAAAAGTTTCTGTAGCTCATTTATTTCATCACATGGATACACACAGAAATAACTGTCTAAAGTTGGCCGCCGGTCCAATGGTCCACTGGTACATGATGACCACTTTAACACAAATACATGATGACCACTTTGACACAAATACATGATGACACAAATACATGATGACCACTGGTACATAATATTACATGATTACATATTGGGTTTCTCATAGATGAAAGGGAGAACTAGAAATGGCAACTACACCATTTATTTTTCTTGAGCTACTATTGTACGTTATGGTGCTTTTGCCTTATATTAGCTTTCCATAACTCACTTTTAACATGTCACAGTACCTCTTATAGTACCCAACACTAGTAGAAACTCTACTATTTTTTTCGAGTCCACTTTGGTCCACTTGAGACTTGCCATTGATTATATTGTCAATCACGAGGTAGCTTGAGACTTGACTATTAGCATTGATCAAAATATCATGGCAGGAAGGCTTACTGTCATGCTTAGTCATCCAAAACCACAAGGCTGTCTTGAATGAAACTACTGGGTCTGTGGCCACCAAATCAGGATTGTTTATCAAATCTACCCCAAGAGCCTTACCAGCAAGCCCGTAGTTGTAGTTGCTGAGACATAAATAATTATAAAAAATGTCAAATTAAGATATAAATTTATGGTGATTAATTAATTAAACGAAGTAGTGAGATACTCACTGAGTTAGTTGGATAGGTCCTCTGCTAATATACTTTTTGCCTGCAGCACAAGGCCACTGAGAGGAGGTGCAGTAATCTTTGCCAGTCGTAGTGTGAGCAGTCGCATTGATATTACAATATCCCCATGCATGTGGATCACTAGAATCGTAACCTGTCCAAACAAAGCATATTTATACATAGTTTTTTTGGATGGGTACGTAGTATTAATTTTTCAACAAATATGAACACATGCATATATAAGCTTTGTATTATTGGTATAGTGTATATATACAGACTTGTTTTTTACGTATATATGTAGTTACCAGTTGTTACTTGAGATGTTTGACCAAAGAAAGCAGAGAGCTCCCTCTTACGAGTTGAAACATCTCCAGTAGTAGCAAAACCAGGAAAGGATTCAGTAGCTGTGATGAAAGCCTCGTAACTATAGAATCCCTGGCTTTGGCAATCAATTCTATGCTTAAACATTTTGCTGTAAAGTGATTTGCTGATAATTTTGGTTACAGCATTATGACGAGGGAGACCACCAGTTAGTGCAGCAAACCAACACATGTATCGGCAGTTTCCGCCGCTGCAGTAACCAGATCCGCCACCGCAATAGTTATGGATACTGCAACACCTTCCTTCATTACATGGAGGATTGCCCAGACTAGGACCACATGTGTGATCAGCTCTTTCGTCTGCATAAACGATTCCAAGGCATAATATAGCCAAAGAAAATATGATGATAAGGTTGCTCAAGCACTTCATTTTTCTTTGTTTGTGGGATGAGAAGCACTTTGACTTACATGGCTATTTATGGGTGAGCGTTAGTAGGTATTTGTGTTATTTTGCAATCAACATGTGATATTTTTGTCATTGACATTTTCCACACATTATTGGTCTCATTTGTTCAAAATACACACCAAACAAAAAATATCTCAATTGTTTTGAAAGTATTCTGACTACATTATTTATTAAGAGCCAATGTTATTAAAACTCGTAATTATTATTAGTCCTAGTTTAGTTTTCTTAGTGATGATATTTGGCATCTTAAGATACCCAACACTATATTAGGTGTTATTATGTGATTAGTTAGTGATACATCATAATACTTATTAAATTCAAATAAGTTGGACCCGATATTGGATTGCACTAATAGCGATATGTCACTTCTTTGTGGTATTGGACACTAGTAATGTCCCAAAGCAATTCTCTATTTTTTTAATGAATATTTATCTTCCAAGAACAAAGATTAATTAAGTTAAAAATCACTAGGTACATAATTTATTAATCATTTTTGCAAGTACTCATGTGTGTCTATTAAGCATTCAAAATAATATTTTAACAATATAATAAGAGAATTGCTAAGGGGCACCACTGGTATCCAACACCACAAGGAACATATCACTATTGGTGCAATCCAATATCGTGTCTCACACATTTTAATTTAATAAGTATTATGAAGTAGCACTAACCAATTATATGGTGTCAATTCATGTAGAGTTAAACACCCATTAAAGTGTCAAATAACAATACTTAATGTGTGATTGAGTCAATAATATAACACTAAAATTACTTATAGTGATTTAGCTATAGCCTATATCAATATTGTCCTGAATTATTTGTCCTTTTTATTATTGCATTTCTAAAACGAAAAAGATTTTACTTATAAAGCGTTCTTTTATATGTATTAATATTAATAATAATCCACGCATTATTACTTGGAAATTAAGAACAACATATGTTATTGAAAACAACGGCTTCACACGAGTGAGTGCATTATGTTACAATTAATATTCTTAAACTATAAGTTAAACTTATAAAATCCATAACTATTGTTAGAAATTTCCAACTAGGTCCCAATTTGAACCAAAATCCACGAAATCTAACATACTACAAACTAATACTAGATATTGCTACTACTACTACTATCTAACTAGCTAAGTAAAATTCTGGGACTCTACAATTCTCTCATACTTAAAAGAATTTCGTCCTCGAAATTTACTTATCAAACAATTCCGGATACCGATCTAACATGTCTTCCTCTAACTCCCACATTGCCTCCCGTTCAGAACTATTTCTTCATAGGATCTAACTAGCTAAGTAAAATTCTGGGACCTTACATCTTTATATATATACTAGATATAAACAACATGCAATATGCATGTTTGCTTAGTTTTATTTATAGAATTTATTAATTATTTTTATTAAATTTATATTAATGTCATATAAATTTAAAATAAATATCCTATTTTAATTAAATAATTTATTTATTTTTGTTCAAGTTCATGTTTGTTCTAGTTTTTGAATTTGGGAGTGACAACAAGAGATTGTATATTATATGTTTAATGTAATATTAAATATTATAGGTGAATTTTAAATTTAAGTTTCTTGCTAGTTTTTTTTTTTTTTAAAAAAAACAATTTGTTGCTAATTTACAGTATATTGTATTATATGTTTAATATGATATTATTATAATAAGTGAATTTAAGTTTAATTAAATTTTATTTAAGTTATCAAACATAATGATTTTATTATTTTTAAATAATTATTATTGTAAAATATCTCAAAAATATCATATTTTAATTTGTTTAATTATTTATTATTTTAAAATAATTATTATTGTAAAATATCTAAAAAATATTATATTTTAATTTGTTTAATTATTTATTATTTTTAAATAATTGTCATTGTAAAATATCTAAAAAAATATCATATTTTAATTATTTATTTTATTTAAGTTTAAGTGTTTACAAACTATTGTTATATATAAGAATATTCTGTTAAATATAAGAATATTCCGTTAAAGTTAACATTAAAAAAAATAAAAAAACTGTTAAAACCAAGAATTTTCGTTATCTACACACTTATTATATAGAAAAGATATAGATATAGATATAGATATTTATTAATTATTATTATTATTATGTTTTTATGATTGTCATATAAATTTCAAATAAATAAAAAATATTATATATAAACGAATGACATCAACATATTAAAAGAAAAATTAAATCAAAATATTGTTTATAGTTTATATATATATAATAACATTTTAGGTCACAAACTACCATATTTAAGGTAGAAAATATTCATGAGTGGAGAAGAAACTTGTTTATTCTTGAGATAAGATAAATGTTATTATAATTTCTTATGTAGTTACACAATCATACAATTTATATACACATGACGCTTATATATAATATATTTACAATGTTTATGAATATATAATTTTATAAGTTAGAAAAAAAAAACATGATTCCTTTTAAATATAATTGATAAATTTTTTAATAAAAATTAAGATTATGTATTATATATTATTATAATATTTAAATTTATATTGATATAATTTTTAAATATCTAGTCTTGCATTAGAAATTATTATAATATTTGAATTCATATTAATATAATTACAAAATATTTATTCTACCTAAATTTTATAAAAATTAAGATTATATATTCTTATAATAATAAAATAATAATAATATTTTATAAGATTTGAATTTATATTAATATAATTACTAAATATCTAGTTTTGTATTATATATTTATAATAATGAAATTGTACAATATTTAAATTTATACTAATATAATTATTAAATATGTAATCTTCTATTAAATATTATTATAATAATAGTATTTTATAATATTTTAATTTATATTAATATAATTAATAAATATCTATTTTTAATTTATTTTTAAAGATATATTTTGTTAAATATTTAGAATATTTTGTTAAAATTAATAAAAGACTCGTTAAAACAAAAAAAAAATGTTAAATATATATAATGTGTTTTAAGTATTTATCTTTTTTTTCGTAATTTTTTTTCTATTTTTTGATATAATTTTGTTTTCTTAAAATTTTTATACATGCTCTCTGTTCTTCATGAGAAACTTCTAATATCGAGTGCCGTTAAGATTCCATATTTTTTTTTAAATTCCGTTAAGATCGATATCATTTAAGGAATATAATTCTTCTTCTTTTTTTATTTAGAAATAAGAATAATTATGTGGCAAGTCGATGACATGAATTGTAGATATGATGCCTAACATTATCGACTATTCACGATAAGAAATAATTCCACGGTCCCCATATATACTCTGTACATAGTAAACAAAACAGTAGGACCGTTTTCAATAATTCTAATTGAATTCACAATATTTTTTATTATTTATTTTCTTCAAAGGATGTTAACATCAAAAAAATTGAAGTTAAATATTTAAGTTTTAAGAAATTTTCCATGAATGACAATTTTGAAAGGTTGCGATTAAGACAATACTGTGATGATCATAGATTATTCTTTGAGCAGCAAACCATAACTATATATATATATATGTGCGTGAGAAAATAACCCTTCATTCCATGACATTCTTAAAAATGGTAATGCTGGATCTAATCAACTCCCAACTTATTATGGTAATTTTAGTGATAGTTGGAGAGACCAATACAGTTGGGTGGCCAGGTTAGCACCCCTCGTCGCTTCTGTACCCGAAACAGACGCGCTACCCAGCGCGTAACCTTGTCTCGTCTACCCCTTACTACAAACAAAAAGCAAACGGAAATGTACGATTAGGGGTTCCTCCCGAGACTACGGTCTCGTTCGAGTGCCGCATCACAGTCCCGTATCCATTCCAAATTTTTTTTTTTCGTTGGAGTTATATAGGCACACTCAACTTCTCTTTTCTTTGTCCAACCTGATGCCTGAACTTTGAGGCGCTCGGCTGCAGCGAGTGCGGAAGCCCAGTCCTTCACTTATTGGCAACTCTAGCTCCGCCCACTTTTTGAGTTCACGAGAAGAAGAGTCGATCCTTCTCCCCCATCTCGGTGACGTCCAACATCGACGGTTGTGCATGGGATATATATACTCTATACTTTTATGAAACAAAAAAGTGTATCACCTAAAAAAACATTATAAGTAATAAATATCTTCTCATTTCTCTCCCATTGTCCATTAATATGATTATTAATTTTCTAATATTTACTTTTTCTTTATTGCCCAAAACAATACTTGGTAAGATTATTTCCTCAGCGGCCGGGTGTGTTGAGATTTGATGTCATTTTGGGTGGTCTTGGTGGATTTGGTTTGTCTAATAATGGTGGGTATCACCTTTCTCTTTTGAAGGTTTTTGTCATATTTTGATATGATATTTTCCTATGCTCAGATGATTAAGTGGTGTCTTACCCTGTCAATTTGGGTTCGTCTAGTTAGATTGATTAAAGGTGGTTCTCTGATACTGCTTCTGTTTGTGGGATTTTAGAATAGTTTTCTCCATTGATGTAATGCCTTCTCTTGTCATTCTATATTCTAAACAACTTGATTAGTCATTGTTGGTCATCATTTTATGAGAAATGTATTTGTTCTTTGAACATTTTAGAGCCTATGTACGTACAGGACTTCAGTACCTTTAATTAAGGTGAAAAAAATGTCATTATATAATAGTATTAGAGATAGGGAGTAAGACCAAAAAAAAAAGTGGGACAAATTAACTTATAAAAATCATCAAGTGATAGAAAAGAAAGAAAAATTATAAGATTTCAATTCAACCCTAGAGCCAGGCCTAAAACACATTAATAAGGAGTCTTCCTATCGAAAGAGTGGGTCCTTGCGATTGTGTCATTTTTTTTAATTGGCCAAAGGTGTGGGAAACACATTGTTCTTTTTTAAAATATTTCTCCTAATCTCTAATATATATATATATATATATATTAATCATATTATTCACCCGCCATGACTATGAAAACCGTTCTCCAAATAAAAATCCCACCATCTAAGATATTCTTTGGAATCACTGCCTCTCCACTGGGTAAACCACTCAGCAAAGAATTAATTAATTAGTAAGAATTAATTATATTGGGAATACCACTCTAAAAACACCCATATTGGTGCGCTTATTCTTTTCAGTTATAATAATATATATGAGAAGGCTCATTTGTTTTATACTTTCTTATTAATTGGCATTAAGGGAAATAAAGCCTTTTTTTTTTCTTAACATGAGAGCATAATATATATTTATTGATGATCGATATGGGCAAAAATATTAATCGGGCTGTGAACACTGTAACTAAAGGAAATGGATATTATATATATATATATATTTATATTAATAATAATTAGTAGTTGTTGTAATGGGAAAAGAAATGGGGAATAAAGCTGGGAACACTGCAACTAATGGAATTGGATGTAAGGGATCAATATCCAAATATATAATTTATAAATTGATAGATGTGAGTTTTGATCTCATTTATAAATAGTGTAACATCACGTAGCTTTTCTTTATGTTGTATTCATGACTAGATTGATCACATGCATATTTTAGGTATGTAGATAAAATTTACTTATATTTTTCCTGAATAATCTTATTACTGTATTATTATTTATCATAATATTTTAATAAATAGTAAAGATCCTATTGCTAATATGGAGAATGAGCAAGATATACCATGACATATTTGGAAACAAATTAACATGGCAATTTATTTTACCATTTTCTCAAAGTTTACCCATTTCTTAATTAATTAAAAAAAAGTCAGTTTTGTTTGTTATATATAGAGTAAATAATAACTGAAATACTGAATGTTTACAAAATATTGTGTTGTTATATTTTTTTGTGATAAATATACTTAATATTTTCAAAATATTGTACTTTTATACTTAATTTTTTATTATTTTAAGAAATAATAAAAAAGTGAATGAAAAATATAAGTTTTTAATTATTATTTAAATTTTATATTATTTTCACTTTCTTACTTTTTCTCAAAATAATTATTTTAATAAAAAAATCATTTAAAATTTTAAAATTAATAAAAAAATTATTTAATATTAAAATATAATTAAAAACTTATATTCTCCTTCATTTTTTTTTTAAATATAGGTTCCTAATTATTATTTTTATTAATTTTAGAATCTTAAATTAATTTTTTTTTATTATTTTGAGAAAGAATAAAAAGTGAAAATAATTTAAGATTTTAAAATGACTTAAAATTATATATTTTTCATTCACTTTCTTATTATTTATCAAAATAAAAAAAAAGAAATAGATCTAAAGGTATTACATTAAAAAAAAATTAGGTATAAAACTACAACGTTTTAAAAACAGTAAGCATATTTACCAAAAAAAATGAGTATAAAAATATAATATTTTGCAAATATTAGTTATAATAATCGCTATTTAAGCTATTTAATAGAATATTATAAAAAGTGAAAAAGTCATTTAATTATTTCTCTCATTCTAATTTATTCTCTCTATATATCTCTTTAATAAAAAGTATTTATAAATTACGCTGAGTCAAGAGATATAGTATTTTCATTAGAAATAGAGTCGAGGAAAAAAAAACGATAAATGAATGTGCACTTGCGCAAGTGCATCTTTCAAAGTTATGTGACATTTATAATGACAAAACAAGACCTTTTATCAATTGGTTTTCAATATGAAACACGAAACAGCTAATGAGGTACAATAACGAAGCCAAATTAATTTAATAATACCTCATGTACATACTTTTGCAAAATAACAAAAAAATACCATGACCTACTCGATCTATAAATAGCATTTAGTTTTCTGATCCACTAAACCACACTCATTCTAAAGTATATCCTCGTGCAAAATTTGTGATGTGAAGTTAAGCATTCTAATAATATTCTTTTCACTCTTTTTTCATTCTGTTTGGATAGAGTTTGTCTCCGCAGATTATCCTCGATGTGGAAAGGTTGCACGTGGTGCTTTATGTCCAAATAATCTTTGTTGTAGCATTTTGAGCTTATGTGGTAGCACATTATTGCACTGTACCATTGGTTGCCAAAGCCCACCTCCGAGCCCTCCTCCACCAAGCCCACCACCTCCGAGCCCAGAAAGACCAGATAGTAGATGTGGCCCTGATTTTGGAAACACTCCATGTAATACAGAAAGGTGTTGTAGTAGATTTTGGTTTTGCGGTAGCACCACGGATTTTTGCCAAGGTTCAAATTGCAGATCCCAATGTGGGAAGAGTGCGCGTCGAGGTTTGCACGAAGATGACAATAGTGTTGATGCTACAAGCAACATTATTAATGAAACACTTTTTAACAAAATGTTTAAGCATAGAAAAGATTGTCCAAGTCAAGATTTCTATAACTACAATTCTTTTATCATTGCTACTGCCTCTTTTCCAAGTTTCGGTACAACTGGTGATGTGGCAACTCGTAAAAGAGAGCTCGCAGCTTTCTTTGCTCAAACCTCTCAAGCAACCACAAGTTAGTTCATTATGAATATATAGTTATTGCACGTTAAAATCATATACTACATTCTTCGTTAATTCTGTATTTTTTTCAAAATATAGTGGGGTTAATTAAAGTACGTATAATAATATTACTAGTTGCTTTTTGTTATACATTTGTTATGTCAGTTAATTGCATATAATTGTATGATTATTAATTTATGTAGGAGAACAGACAGATTCGACAGATCCATATGCATGGGGATATTGTTATGTCAATAGAACTACCACTGAGAATTATTATTGTACATCTTCTCAATGGTCATGCGCTTCTGGCAAATATTATTATAGTCGAGGACCCATTCAGCTTACTCAGTAAGTATATATCATTCCATATTCATCATATAAATTTTTTATTTCTAAAACAAATAAATACTACAATATCCATATATGTCTAGATAAATTAATCTTTTGTTTTTCATTTACAATCTATTAGAAAACTGTTTTTCATGAATATAATAACATTTCACCAACTTATCATGCACTATATTAATATTGCACACATGGAATAGCTCTTACAGTTTATACAATTCGGTGCATATTTGAACTTTTTTACATATATATAAATTATCTATCTGAGAAAGTTTCTTTCGCATATATGTGTTTGTACTTATGTATATACACATTACCCTTCTTTCGTTTTACTTAGCATTGGATTTAACACTACTTGATTATATATATATACATACTGGAATGATGATTATTCTTTGAGCAGCAACTACAACTATGGGCTTGCCGGTGATGCACTAGGAATAGACTTGATAAACAACCCTGATCTTGTAGCAACAGACCCAATTGTATCATTTCAAACTGCCATATGGTTCTGGATGACTCAACACGACAATAAACATTCATTCCATAATATTATTACCAATGAAAATTCTGAACCCAATGAACTCCCAAATTATAATAATTTCAATGATGGTTTGAGACACCAAAGTGATTTCTGTATTGGTACAAACATCGTTGGGTTCTATAAAAGGTTTTGTGACATGTTAGAAGTGAGCTATGGTGTATTTGGAACTAGTATTTGAATCATCATGTCCTCTATGATTGATTAGAAGGAATAAGAAAGAAAAACAAATAGTGGTTCTGGTAAGCTTATTATTAGTTATTACTGTTTATATAATTTCTGTTGCATCCGTAACAAACGGTGCTCTGCTTATTGTATGGACGTTAGCTTTAATTAATAAATGAGCCACTTAATATTAATTAGCTACATAATTCCTCCATTTTTATTTAATTTTGCATTATTATTAATAATTTATTTATGAATTATTATAGAATAATTAAGAGTAAATACGGACCCATCTTGTGCTGTGCAAAAATTCGACTCTCTGTTTCGTTAAACAATAGTTCAGACCTATATTTTATAAAATTTAATAAAACCCGATTTCCCTAAAATATTTTCTTACTATGACTAAAATTTCCCCGAGCTTTATTAATTAAATAATTAATAAAAAATATAATTTAAATAAAGAATGAATTATATTATTTAAAAAATTAAAAAATAAATAAAAATTATTTTAAGTAATAGAAAATTAACACAATAACATTAATAGAGACTAAAACTAAATCAAAATCTAAATCAGATAAAATTAAAAGCTATAACTAAAAATTCAAATGGGTCTTCTCTTCTTCTTCTTCTTCTTCTTCTTTTGCAGATGTGCGATGGATGGGCTAGGTGCAGGTATGCTCGGTAACAGATCGGATGACGACGAACAGGCTCGTGCCATTCAGAGAAATGGGCAATGGAATCTAGGATGGACTCGCTAGATTGGGGGCTGAGCTCGTCGAATCCTTGAGTGATGTCGTTGTTGGATTTGGAGGCTAGGCGCTGAAGTCATTGTCAATGGCTCGTGGGATCTGTGGCTGGTTGGATCTAGGTGTCCTTGGGACAAGCTTATCTAAAAAATTTCTATTTTTGTTTTGTTTTTAGATAAGTGGAAAATGTCGTAAAAGGAGGGAATGTAAATAAGGAATACTTCGTAATTATATTAATGCTCCTTGAGTAAATATTGAATACAGTGTTACGATAAATATACAAAACAGAGAATGATTTAGAATAGGATAAGGACGTGAGCTGTCCTAGACAGCACTACACATATTGTGGAAAATCATGGTGGTGACATGTGTACCATGAGAATATTATCAGTACTTTGTAACGGTTATTTGATTATAGGTGAGCTTTTTTTCATGACGCTTTTGGTATGCTTCTTCAACTCCTTCCCTCAAGCTGAGCTGTGGTGGTGTGGATATAGTCATCTTTTCCTTCAATTGGTGAAAATGTTGAATAGTCAAGGGCTTAGTGAATACGCCAGCTACTTGTAAGTTTGTTGGCACATATCGTATCTTTACCTCTTTATTATGAACTTTGTCTGTGTAGGGATTTTACTAAACTGTCCCTACACAACTCACACAATCAATTAGCAACACAAGGTCTCAAGTGACCTTTCTTTGACCTGGTACAAGCACACACGTATCAAGCACGTGTACACAGCAGAATTGTTTAGCTTTATATATATATATATATATCTAACCCTAAGTATTTGTTCTTGCAGGTTTGAGCAATCTTCGAAGAACACAGCAATCAATAGACAAAAAATTAGGGATATTTATATATATTCAAGAAACACACATCAGATGCAAGTATAGATTCAAGTAAAAGAAAGAAAGTAGAGAGAGAAGAAGAACACAGAGGAATTTATAGAGGTTCACCCCAAAATTGGGGCTAATCCTCTTTGAGCTCGCCTCAGAGAACAATGGAGCTCAATCTGCACTAACAGTGATCTTTGGTTACAATATACTTGAAGATTCCAGTCACAGTAACATCAACAGGTAATCTTCTTCTTCTTCCTCCTTTGTTTCTACTCAATTTCTTACTAACAGAGAAACCTAGCTCTATCTCTCATAAACTCTCCTTTTCCTTTTTCAGAAAAATCACTCTCAAGCTCTGGCTTTTTCCGATTACAAGATGAGATCTATTTTCTCTCTCAGCTTTGCCTTTTATATATATTACATATAGAGAAAAAAAAAAAAAAAAGAATAAAGAATAGACTGAGTACAACTGTAATTCTGTTTAGAATAAAGGAAAAAATCTGTTAGAGCCAAATTGGCTGAGCTGGAACTTGAGTCTGTTGTAACTGATTTTTTTGTATTTAACTTGATTTGATGAATATGGCTCTATGCGAGAATTTGTCTTCCAACAATTTCCACCCAAGTTCTCATATAGAGTCAACATCTTAGTGCATCAGTTCTCTGAGGGTCTTAACTCTGTAACCTGCCCTTTAACCTCCTGTATCGACCCCTAGCAAATTCATACAATGTTTGAATTTGTGAAGGGTCACAATTTTAGTACCTATGTCTGCAGGGTTTTCTTCTGTAGGGACTTTCTTTATGTTCACTAGCCTCTGTGTCACCTTATCCCTTATAAAATGGAACTTTATTTCTACATGCTTAGTCCTATCATGAAAGACAGGATTTTTACACAAGTGAATGCAACTCTGGCTGTCAGAGTAAATAGTAGGTGTACCTTTAGTTTTGGTGATTTCTTCCATGAGTCCCTGTAACCAGATTGCTTCTTTAATGGCCTCTGTTACTGCTATGTATTCTGACTCAGTAGTTGATAGAGCTACTACAGGTTGAAGTTGTACCTTCCAGCTTATACAACATCCGTCAATCATAAAATAATAGGCTGAAGTAGATCTCCTGTTGTCCTTGTCCCCTGCGAAATCTGCATCACTATACCCTTCAATCTCTAATTTGGTATTTTGCTTTCTGTAGACTAGTCCAACTTTAGCTGTACCCAAAAGATATCTAAATGTCCATTTCATAGCAAGCCAGTGCTCTTTTCCTGGGTTGGCCATATATTTACTTAGGATACTCATAGCATGGGCTAGGTCAGGTCTTGTACATACCATAAGATACATGACAGATCCTACAGCATTAGAGTAAGGCACATTACTCATATATTCTGTCTCTTCTTTTGTGGTAGGACACTGAGCTTTTGACAACTTATGTTGACTAGTTATTGGCTGTTTGGTAACTTTAGCACCTTTCATGGAAAACTTTTCAATCACCTTGTATATGTAGTCTTCTTGACTTAAGGTCAGCTTCCCTTTATCTCTGTCTCGTTTAATGCTCATTCCCAGGATTTTAGTTGCAGCACCTAGGTCCTTCATCTCGAATTCTGCCTTTAGGAGGTTCTTCAAATTTTCAATTTTGGCCTTTTCTTTGCTTATAAGTAACATATCATCCACATACAGTAACAAATAGGTAGCTGTAGTAATATTAGACCCCTTAAAGTATAAGCAGGTATCATAGTAGCTTTTTCCAAACCCTTGCTTTGACATAAATGTATCAAACATTCTATTCCATTGCCTTGGTGACTGTTTTAACCCATATAAAGACCTTTCTAGTTTGCAAACTAAGTCCTCATGCCCTTTCTTTATGAAACCTTTAGGCTGCTCCATATAAATGTCTTCTTCTAATTCTCCGTGAAGGAAAGCAGTGGTGACATCCATTTGTTCCACTTCTAAGTCAAACTGAGTTGATAAAGCTAGCATAACTCTAATAGTCTTATACTTGACAACTGGAGAAAAAATTTATGTGAAGTCAATCCCTTCCTTTTGAGTGAACCCCTTAGCAACTAACCTTGCCTTGAATCTACATGGTTCCCCTTTGTTTGTACCTTCCTTTAGCTTGTATAACCATTTGCAAGCTATAATACTTTTCCCTTTAGGCTTTCTAGTTAATTTCCATGTAGAGTTTTTCAGTAGTGACTTCATTTCCTCTTCCATGGCTCTCTTCCATTGGGCAGAGTTTCGGTCCTTGATGGCTTCTTCATAAGAGTTAGGCTCACTACAACTAATTTCCATGGCACTTAGAAAAGCATAGGCCATAACTTCATTCCAAGCATTGAAACTAAACCTTTGAGTGGGTTTGGAGACTCTTTTAGCTCTGTCTCTGGTCAGTTGATATTCACATAAATTTTCAGTCTCTTCTTGATGTTGTTCATGATCTGCATTAGTCTCTGTGTGTTCCTCATTAGGTGGTTCCACCTGAATCTGATCTGCCTGAACTTGTTCTTCAAGAACTGGTTCCACCTGATTGATGTCGGGTTCATTATTTATGGGTTCATCTTGACCTTTTTCTGGTGGTAGAATAATAGAGCTTCCTGCAAGGTTAGTATCCAAAATATCTGCACCAGAATTTTTGTTAGATAAGCAAGGAAAAATATTTTCATTGAAAATTATATCTCTGCATATGATAATTTTAAAACCACCTTTTTCCTTTACCCAAAGCCTATATCCCTTAACACCCTCGGGATAGCCTAGGAACACACATTTCACAGCTCTAGGTTCCAATTTTCCCACATTTTGGTGTGCATAAGCAACACAACCAAAGACTCTAAGGTGAGACAGGTCTGGAGGTTTTCCTGACCATTTTTCTTCTGGTGTCTTTAGTTCTATAGCACTAGAGGGACACCTATTAATTAGATAAGTTGCTGTCATCACAGCTTCTCCCCAAAAAACCTGAGACAGACCTGAATTGAAAAGCATACACCTAGATTTATTAAGAATGGTTCTATTCATTCTTTCAGCTACCCCATTTTGTTGGGGTGTAAGCCTGACTGACCTGTGCCTCAAAATACCATTGTCTCTGCAATAAGAGTCAAATAAATCATTGCAAAACTCTAGGCCATTGTCAGTCCTTAAAACCTTAATTTTCTTATTCGTTTGATTTTCCATTAAGATTTTCTAATGAACAAATTTCTGGAAAGCATCACTTTTATGTTTAAGTAGAAAAACCCAAACTTTCCTAGAGTAGTCATCCACTATAGACAAAAAATAAGAACAACCCCCATGAGTGCTAGTTTTTTCTGGTCCCCACAAATCAGCATGCAAATATTCTAAAATTCCTCTAGACTTGTGTGTACCAGTTTTAAATTTAAGTCTATGATGCTTCCCTAAAATGCAATATTCACAAAAATCAACTTTAGTTACCTTATCCTTACCTAGAAGGTTTTGTTGACTGATTATTTGCAATCCTTTCTCACTAATATGGCCTAGCCTCCTGTGCCATAGTGTTGCCTTATCATCTTCTGGTGAGATAGCCACAGTTGAGTTGCATTTTGCAACTGGTTCTCCACACAAATAATACAGTCCTTCACTTTTCTTCCCTTTCATAATTACCATTGAGCCTTTGCATAATTTGATTTGCCCATCCTTGATTTTGCTTTCTACATGCAAGTCATCAAGAACACTTAGTGAAATCAAATTTCTAGCAAGTTTAGGAACATACCTGACATTTGTTAGTGACCTAATTATTCCATCAAACATTCTGAAACTGACAGTCCCAGATCCTTCTATCTCACATGTCTGGTTGTTTCCCAAAATTACTTTCCCTCCACTTGCTTCCCTGAAATCAGAAATTATAGACTTGTTATTAGTCATATGAAAAGTACAACCTGAGTCTATGATCCAGTCATTATTAAATGTGGCAGCAGCTACATAAACTTCTCCACTCTCATATCCATCGGTGAGATTTGCATTTTGTTGATCATTCTTGTGTTTTGATGAATAAAAATCTGACTTCTGGGTATTTCTTTCTTGATTTTCTGATTTGTATTTGTTCTTTCTTTGCCACAAATAGCAGTCTCTTTTCATATGTCCAGGTTTACCACAGTGATAACACCCTTGTGTGTCATTAGGACCTCTTGAACTAGACCTCCCTCGATCATGATGCCCAGTTCCTTTGTGATAACTTTTGCTTATACTTCTCCCCTTGTTGTGCCAAGGCTTTCTTTGACTAGTGCTTCCTCTGCTGAGATTCAGTTCCCCATTTGAACTTCCCAATTTTTCAGTTTTCATTTCCAAATCCTTGGACTTAAGAGCTGATATAACCTCTTCCAAAGTTATTGATGTTCTCCCATATTTGATGGCTGTTTTGACTTCTCTGTATGATTCTGGAAGTGAATTAAGAATGATGATAGCTTGATTTTCATCACTGAGAGCCTCATTTTCCCCTGAGTTTGCTAGCTCAATATGCATTCTAAGAAACTCATCAAGATTCTGTTCTAATGACTTTGAATGACTCATCTTGTATCCAAAAATTCTTTCTTTAAGAAAAATCTTGTTTGTCAAAGATTTCTGTTGAAATTGTTCTTCTAGCTTTTTCCAAATCTTTGCAGGTGTTTCCTCTTTATCAACTAATCTGATTATAGCATCAGATAGGTTGAAAATGATGAGTCCAGTAGCTGTTTCAAGATACTCTTCCTGTTGTATCTTTGAGGTATTTTCTGGCCATTCAATTGGGTCCTCCAACACCCTTAGCAGTTTTTGTTGTGCAAGTAAAGACCTTATCTTCCTCCTCCAGATTCTATAGTCACCTGAACCATCAAATTTATCTATATCAGCTTTAACATTACTCATTATATCAGTATTAATATCTAAAGTAATTTGAGTTAGAATGTTCTCAGCCAAGTTTTCCAGAGGAATGTCTTCGAATTCTTCAGAGTTGAATCCAGGCACTTGGGGATCTTTCTCCTCCAGCCTTGCTAGTTGATTTTATCACTTTGTGTGTCTGAAACTTCCAGCCAAAGAACCTGGCTCTGATACCACTGTAGGGATTTTACTAAACTGTCCCTACACAACTCACACAATCAATTAGCAACACAAGGTCTCAAGTGACCTTTCTTTGACCTGGTACAAGCACACACATATCAAGCACGTGTACACAGCAGAATTGTTTAGCTTTATATATATATATATATATCTAACCCTAAGTATTTGTTCTTGCAGGTTTGAGCAATCTTCGAAGAACACAGCAATCAATAGACAAAAAATTAGGGATATTTATATATATTCAAGAAACACACATCAGATGCAAGTATAGATTCAAGTAAAAGAAAGAAAGTAGAGAGAGAAGAAGAACACAGAGGAATTTATAGAGGTTCACCCCAAAATTGGGGCTAATCCTCTTTGAGCTCGCCTCAGAGAACAATGGAGCTCAATCTGCACTAACTGTGATCTTTGGTTACAATATACTTGAAGATTCCAGTCACAGTAACATCAACAGGTAATCTTCTTCTTCTTCCTCCTTTGTTTCTACTCAATTTCTTACTAACAGAGAAACCTAGCTCTATCTCTCATAAACTTTCCTTTTCCTTTTTCAGAAAAATCACTCTCAAGCTCTGGCTTTTTCCGATTACAAGATGAGATCTATTTTCTCTCTCAGCTTTGCCTTTTATATATATTACATATAGAGAAAAAAAAAAAGAAAAAAAAAGAATAAAGAATAGACTGAGTACAACTGTACTTCTGTTTAGAATAAAGGAAAAAATCTGTTAGAGCCAAATTGGCTGAGCTGGAACTTGAGTCTGTTGTAACTGATTTTTTTGTATTTAACTTGATTTGATGAATATGGCTCTATGCGAGAATTTGTCTTCCAACAGTCTGTGATATAGTGTACGTTAGTTTCGACATGTTTAGTTCTTGAGTGAAAAACCAGCTTGTCTGCAAGTTGCTTGGCCCATGAATTGTGACCATAGAATCCCTGGACTTGGTAATTGAATGCCTATTTCAGTGAGCAGAGATTTGAGCCAAGATACTTCTTTGGAAGCTTGAGCTAGTGCCCTGTATTCTGCTGCAGTGCTAAAATGTGCTACAGACCTTTGTTTCTTTGAGCTCCGTGCAACTAGATTGCCTAAAAAATACATGCAATATCTAATGGTTGATTTTCTTACATCCATAAAACTGGCCCAATTAGAATTGCAATATCCCTCAAGACTGAGTTGTTGAGCCAGTGCAAAGCAAATTCCCTGCCTAAGTGTACCCTTTATGTATCGAAGTATTCTTTTACACGTAGTCCACTATAATGTCATGGGTGACTGCATGTAGTGGCTGAGTTAATTGATGACATATGCAATTTTAGGTCTACTCGATGTTAAGTATTGGAGTGCACCTAGTATAGTTCGATATCGAGCTGGTTGATCAAATAATGCACTATCATTTATGGACAACTTATCACTTTGGTTCTTCAGTGTGGCACATTGTTTGGAATCAAGCATGTTTATCAGCTATATACTTGGTTTAGGACAAATGAATCCCATATGGCCCCCTTTTTGTCTGAAAGCCAAGGAAGTAAGAGACGTGACCCAGATATTTGAGAGAAATTTATTATCGAGAATTGTGATGACATTTTGAATAAGCTTGGGGTCGGTTCCCGTAACCAAGATATCGTCGACGTATATAAGTATAAGAAGCAAGGCATTGTTGTGTTTTTCGATTAACAGAGAGTTATCCGACTGAGAATTATGAAAGTCAATACTAATAAGAAACTGACGAAGAATGTTGTACCATGATCGAGGAGCTTGTCGAAGACCATATAGAGCTCGATTTAGCTTGCCACAACTTTAGGATTAGAAGGATTGAGTAAGCCTTCATGTTTCCACATATACACTTGTTCAGTGAGTGTGACATTCAAGAAGTCATTATTGACATCAATTTTCTGAATTTACCAATTGTATGTAACAGCAAGTGTAAGGAAAATGTGGATGGTTGACACTTTTACCATTGGACTAAAAGTTTCTAGAAAATCGATGTCGGGTACTTGTTGGAAACCTTTTGCCACCAATCATGCTTTTAGCCTATCGATGTGACCATTTGGTTTGTGTTTGACTCTAAATTTCCATTTATTTTAGACAATATGCATGTTTGGGTCTAGTTGAACAAGGGACCATGTATTTTTGCGCATGAGTGCATTATATTCCTCTAGCATGGCTTGTTTCCAAGTGGGTTGAGTGAGAGCATCTGCTGCGGTTGTAGCTGTGGGAATTGTAACTGTGTTAGAAAAGGCATGAGGTGAAGTGATGATGGCTCTTGTCTTATAAATGCCTGTTTTGGCACAGGTGGTCATGGGGTGAACAAATTGTGTAGGTTGTTTGAATATGTTAGGCCTATTGGCTTTGTGTGGCGTAGAAGTAATGGGTTGTAAATGGACTTGAAGTGAGATGGTGGGAGGTGATTTGTCTATGCTAATGTCTTGTTCGTAAGAGGATATTACTGGTGAGGATATCAAAGGTGTTGTTGCAGGGCTTGCTGTATTGAAGGTTTGACTCAGAGTGTTGGTCACGTGCTACACAATTTCTTGAGGAGAAATATGGTATCCAATAAGAGTAGTTAAATGATGAATCTGATGTTTGAGCAGAAGATGATTGGCTTGAAGGGGTTTGGAATCCAAGTTTGAATGGGAATTCAGCTTCATTGAATTTGACACTATGAGCTATATACATGCGACCACTAGAGTGTAGGCATTTATATCTCTTATAATTGGGTCTATAGCCTAGGAAGACACATAGGGCTGATCTAAATTGCAACTTATGTGTGTTGTAGGATCTTAAGTGGGGGTAGCAGGTACATCCAAAAACCCGAAGAAAATGAAAATTTAGCTTTTTGTATTATAAATTTCAAGTGGTGATTTGTGTGACAAAGTGTGTGTGGGGTAGGTAACTGATAAGAAAAGCAGTAGTATGGAAGGCCTCCCACAAATACATTAGTGGCATGTGAGCATGTGATAACAAGGTGAGGCCTAATTCAACAACGCGACGGTGCTTTCTCTCGGCTGTTCCGTTTTGTTGGTAAGTGGGTGGATACATGGGTGTGTGAACACAATACCTTTTGAGGTAAAAATAGAATGTAGTGACCTATATTCCTCCTCCCCCCAATCACTTCGAACGGACTTGATTTAGACATTAAATTTCTTTCAATGAAAGATAAAAAATTAAGTGTGATGGATTAAACTTCAGATTTTAGGCGCATGGGATATATCCAAACAAAATTGCTAAAGTCATCTATAAAGTGAATATAGTACCTATATCCATCATTGGAGAGTAATGGGGCTGGCCCCATACATCTGTATGCATGAGTTCAAATGGATGCGTTGTATTTTTTTTTTTATGTTTTATGTTAAGTATTTAGATTTGCCAATATGACATGCAGAACAAAAATCAAACTTTGAAGAACACGGTAGATTTTCATTAGCTTTGATTTGATAAAATACACTTAGATTAGGATGACCAAGTCCCATATGCTATATATTGGTCAAGACTGATCTTTCTTTAGTGCACAAAAAACTAGAAGGAAAATAAGACTTAAAAACTTCAGGTGGATGGGTTGGAGAAATGGAGCTTGATGACTTTGTAGTAGGTGACTTTCGCTGGTCGAGACCATTTTTAAGCACACCCTAGAGTAACACCTTCCTTGTTGGTAGATCCTTAACAAAACAATAGTCAACAAAAAATTCAGTGACCACAGAATTAGCATTGGTAAGTGTGTGAGACAAAGACGACATTTTTTTTAACTTGGGGTACACAAAGAGTATTACACAGATGCAAGCATTTAGATATTTAATTAGATGAAAGTAAGACGAAGCCAGAATAAGAGATAGGCAAGGAATGTCCATTACCTACCAGGAGCATTGATTGGCATACGATCCCTTTGTTCCCCTTGTCCAGGAGGTCCATAATTCTGTTGGAATGGATAACTTTGTGGAGGTCCATAGTTCCTTCCACCTCCTTGCATAGGACCATGTTGACCGCATGAGGGATTTTCCTGCTGATTTGGCACTGGTCCTCCCGGCTAATCTTGTCTTGGTTGGTTTGGACGCTGATTCCGATCACCATATCTTCCAGTCTGCCTACCATACTGAATTGGCAGTGGCCTTAGAATGATTGTTCCATCAATGCATTTATCCCCTGATAATTGAAGAGAAAGTCTCAGGTTTTTCTATTTTCATTTTAATATTTTTTTAATCCTACAGCACTTGAATAAATAAATAAGTGCTACACAGGTCCAACTATAGTCTATGATATAATCTAGTTCTCTAAAAATCATTGGATATAAATGCAACTAAGTACACAATAAATAGATATTGTAACAAACAAACAAAAGTTCATGTTAAATACCTCCATACTCCTTGTTTTGTGGATCAATGTAAGAATCAGGGAGTACAAAGATAACTCCAGATAGACCTGTTCAAGGAAAAAAGTTAAGATCATGACTATTGAACTTCCATAAACACTACAAGAAAAACTGGTTTTAGGGGCGACAATATCAGGGGCGACACTATGTCGCCCCTAATATAGGAAATATCAAGGGAGACAGGTTGGCAGTCGCCCCTAATATTCTTACACGTCGCCCCTGATATATATCATTTTTGGCATCTACTCTAAATATTGTCGCCTCTAATATTATGACAAAACGTCCCTGATAAGAATAATTTTGACACATGTTTTAATATTAGGGGCGACACGTGTCGCCCCTAATATTTTCATTTTTTACACATGATCTAATATTAGGGGCGACATGTGTCGCCCCTAATGTTCTGACACATCGCCCCTGATAAGATTAATTTTGACACATGTTCTAATATTAGGGGCGACACGTGTAATATTAGGGGCGACATGTGTCAGTTTTTTTGCCACCTGTTCTAGTATTAGGGGCGACACGTGTCGCCCCTAATACTGTTAATATAACCTAGCCCAGCCGTGCCTCTTCTCCTTCCCTCATTTCTCTGAAACTTTTTCAGCCGCCTCTTCCCTCTCCTCCTCTCCTTTTTCCCTCCTTCACTCACCATCATCATCTTTGCCTCCCATCCCCACCCTCACCGAAGACCCGCGGCGCGACCCACCTCCTCCGAAGACCCAGGCGCAGCGCGACCCTCCCCCTCCGAAGACCCAAGCGTGGCCCACCCTCTCCTTCACTCACCATCATCGTCCTTGCCTCCCAACCCCACCGAACCACCATCATTCTTCTCCCAACCCCAAGACCGAAGACCTCTCCGACCTCTCAGACGCAACCCCAAGACCCAGGCCGACCCAACCTGAAGACCCAGGCCGAACCTCCGACTCAGACTCCCTCTTGGCTCCCTCGTGGCTCAGACTCCCTCTCGGCTCTCTCTCCAGACGGTAAGCTTGTATATATTTTGTATATGTATGTATATATAATATATGTAGTTCTATATATAATATATATATATGTATATATATAACCGGTTCATAATATTATATATATAATATATGTATATGTATATGTATATATGTCTTGTAAAATATATAAATATGCCTCTGTTTTTTGTAATTTAATTTTGTTTAAATTTAATTTTTTGGGTTGATTTTGTGTAGAAATTGAAGGAGTATCTCTTGGAAATTTGGTCACTAGAGTATTTATAATTTTGTGGCATCAAGGTATTTATTTTTTAATTATGTTATTATTTTAACTAATATGTGAATGTGTGTACAAAGTAAGATGTGTTCAGTGATATATTTATATATGTGTATAAAATTATAGCATGTGTTAGTATTTAAATTTGATTAATAATATGTACATTGTCAATTTTCTGGGAATTTTCTGAGTGTTTTTTGTAGGGTTTTAAATTTTTGGGATATGTTATAATAGAGATGTTATGCTACCGAAATTTTGATAGAGTTAGATGACTAAATAAATAATAATATAATAAATAAAACATTGAATACTTAGAATTAACAAAATAAATTAAAGAATAAATTAAAACATTAGATAAATAATTTAATTTAATATTAACAATTTAATAATTTTAAAATAAAGTGAAAAATTATAATTTAATATTAACAAATTTAGTAATTTAAAAATAAATTAAATAATTAGATATATAATTTAAAAATAAATTAAAAGTTAGATAAATAATTTCAAAATAAATTACAAAATTATAATTTAATTTAATATTAACAAATTTAGTAATTTAAAAATAAATTAAAAGTTAGATAAATAATTTCAAAATAAATTACAAAATTTTAATTTAATTTAATATTAACAAATTTAGTAATTAAAAAATAAATTAAAAAATTAGATAAATGAATTAAAAAATTATAATTTTATTTAATATTAACAAATTTAGTAATTAAAAAATTAGATAAATAATTTCAAAATAAATTAAAAATTTATCTAAATGAATTAAAAAATTATAATTTTATTTAATATTAACAAATTTAGTAATTTAAAAATAAATTAAAAAATTAGATAAATAATTTCAAAATAAATTAAAAATTTAGATAAATGTATTAAAAAATTATAATTTTATTTAATATTAACAAATTTAGTAATTTAAAAATAAATTAAAAAATTAGATAAATAATTTCAAAATAAATTAAAAATTTAGATAAATGAATTAAAAAATTATAATTTTATTTAATATTAACAAATTTAGTAATTAAAAAATAAATTAAATAATTAGATAAATAATTTCAAAATAAATTACAAAATTATAATTTAATTTAATATTATAAAATTTAGTAATTTAAAAATAAATTAAAAGTTAAATAAATAATTTCAAAATAAATTACAAAATTATAATTTAATTTAATATTAACAAATTTAGTAATTAAAAAATAAATTAAAAAATTAGATAAATAATTTCAAAATAAATTAAAATTTTATCTAAATGAATTAAAAAATTATAATTTTATTTAATATTAACAAATTTAGTAATTTAAAAATAAATTAAAAAAATAGATAAATAATTTCAAAATAAATTAAAAATTTAGATAAATGAATTAAAAAATTATAATTTTATTTAATATTAACAAATTTAGTAATTTAAAAATAAATTAAAAAATTAGATAAATAATTTCAAAATAAATTAAAAATTTAGATAAATGAATTAAAAAATTATAATTTTATTTAATATTAACAAATTTAGTAATTTAAAAATAAATTAAAAAATTAGATAAATAATTTCAAAATAAATTAAAATTTTAGATAAATGAATTAAAAAATTATAATTTTATTTAATATTAACAAATTTGGTAATTTAAAAATAAATTAAATAATTTCAGAATAAATTACAAAATTATAATTTAATATCATAAGATTTTATAAGACATCATAAAACATCTAGTGTTAAAAAATATTTCTTTTTTTGTTGCTTTTCTTTGGTGATAAAATTTGATCACCAAAGATTGGATAGACGTTTTATATATATATATATATTTTGATACCCAGGGTATCAGGGGCCCCACCCCCACTAATCCCTGGAGGCCCTGGTGCCAAGTGGTATTACCACCACTTGAACGATGTCGACAAAGCCCGGAGGCGCACCAATTTTTGATGATGCCACACTCCATTGGACCCGCCACATCGCTTCAGCCGGAGAAAGCCCCAGTGGCCCCTTACGGAATATTGGCTCAGTGGGGATTCGAACCTGTGAGGAATTACCTCCTCAAGGTCGCCCTTACCAACTGAGCCACCGCTTGGGGTTATAGACGTTTTATATATTATCACTTAGTGATAATGTTTTATTAATTATTTTCAATCACGAAAAGCCTTAGACCCGTTCGGTGAAGCTGAGTCAGTAAGAACTCTTAAATATGCTTCTCTGAATTATCCAGGACGGTATGTGTCTGCATGGATAGTTTGGATTTGTTGTGTACCTATAATTTGATCTAGTACTCATTTTATTGTTTCGTTAATAGAGATTTCAATATGCGTCTCCTTATTTGTTCTCGTAAGTGGGCAAACTTAATTTTAGTCTGCCCACTTATGAGAACTATAGGGAGGTGCTGCCAAAATTTTTACATAAACGAAACAATTTTAAGAGTGTAGATTAAATTATATGTATACTACAAATCTGAATGGGATAGTTTCTTTACCCTTATAGAAGTGGAGTGAAAAGGTGGATTAGGGCACACACACATAGTCAATAAGTTTTAATTATTGTTTATTCTTGTATCGTAGATGCCGATCGATAAGAGTTGGACGGAATTAAGGAATCATAACTGTGATGCTTATTGGAACGATCTCCAAGCCTTCTTGAGAATGGCAAAAGAACACGTAGACTGCGACGGGAGAATTTTGTGTCCGTGTGTGAGGTGCCTGAATGTTAAACTACAAACTATAGATACAGTGGAGGCTCATGTCTTTGACAAGGGTTTTCAACAAAGTTATCAAAAGTGGGTTTACCACGGTGAGGTGGAAGCTAGTGTCGCCAATGAGGTAGTTGAGGAGAATGAAGATGTAGACGAGATGGTTGACGTCGTTGATGATTTCCTCTTACCGACAAATGCAGAGGAAATAGATGGTGTGTCTGGCAGTCGAATGGGACAGTATTATGACGAGTTGTTCGACGAGATTGAAGCTGAGTTGTATCCGGGTTGTGATTGGATATCATCCTTAAAATTTTTGGCGAAGTTGATGCATTTGAAAGTTAGAGGGAAGTGGCCAAATAACTCTTTCGATGAATTGTTGAAGTTACTAAAATTTGCATTTCCGAAAGATAATAAAATTCCCCCAACACACTATGAGGCGAAAAAGAAGCTGAGTAAGTTAGGGTTGGGATATCAATCAATCCATGTGTGTAAATATGATTGTTCCTTATTTTATAATGAGCATGCAAGCAAAGATTCATGTCATGTGTGTAGGAGTAGTCGATGGGTCAATGAAAAGAAGAAGGGGAAAAAGGTTCCACACAAGGTGATGCGTTACTTTTCGTTGACTCCCAGATTAAAGAGAATGTACAGTTCAAGACATACAGCTAATGACATGTTATGGCATCATACTAGGAGATCAATAGAAGATGGGGTGATGCGTCATCCGATTGACGGGTCTGCATGGAAAGACTTTGATGCCACCCATCCTGATTTTGCAAAAGATCCTAGAAATGTTCGTCTAGGCTTGGCTGCTGATGGGTTTAATCCTTTTGGAAACATGAGCTTATCATACAGCATGTGGCCTGTGATTTTGACGAACTACAATCTCCCCCCTTGGCTATGCATGAAGGAAGAGTATTTTATGCTAACTCTGCTTATTCCTGGGCCAAAATCACCGGGTAAAGACATGGATGTATTTCTAAGACCCTTGGTGGATGAGTTAAAACAATTATGGATTAACGAGGTCGACACAAGAGATGGCACAATGAATGAATTGTTCAAGATGCGTGCAACCCTTCTGTGGACAATTAACATTTTCCCTGCTCGTAGTAGCTTGTCTGGTTGGAGCGGGCAAGGGTATAAAGCATGTTCAACGTGCAATGAAGACACCACTTCCATTCGAGTGATTGGTAAGACATCGCATGTCAGTCATAGGTGATTCTTGAGGAGTAATCATAAGTATAGAAGGGACAAAGAATTTGATGGAAAAGTTGAGAAAAGAAATCCAACACAACAGTTTACTTGTCAACAAGTTTTAGATCAAGTCAATGCTTTACCGCTTCAAGTGTCTGGTAAACATGACAGATTTGGGGGGTGAAGCGCAAGCGAGGTGCGGAGGAAAGTAATTGGAGGAAAAAAAAG
Source organism: Humulus lupulus (assembly GCF_963169125.1). NCBI lineage: Eukaryota > Viridiplantae > Streptophyta > Magnoliopsida > Rosales > Cannabaceae > Humulus > Humulus lupulus. The sequence goes on along the minus strand of NC_084795.1, from coordinate 275,427,319 downwards.
TATTTTCTATGAACTTGATTACTGGAGTTCAAATCAGTTAAAACACAACCTAGATGTGATGCATGTTGAGAAGAATGTGTGCGACAGTCTCCTTGGGACTTTGTTAGATAATGATAAATCTAAGGACACCACTAACACAAGACATGATTTAAAGAATATGGGGGTTAGGAAATCGTTGTGGATTTACGAGGATGCCAATAAAAGGTTAATGAAACCGCATGCTCCATACGTGTTCACTTTTGAACAGAGGCGAGATTTTTGTCAATTTTTGAAAGGAGTGAAGTTGCCCGATGGTTTTTGTTCTAATCTAAAGAAAAAAGTCACAGACAATGACTCAAACATTGTTGGGTTGAAGTCCCATGATTGTCATGTGATAATGCAACGATTACTTGCAGTAGGTGTTCGCAAGTTTTTACCAGAATCTATATCCACTACCATCACTGAATTGTGTAATTTCTTCAAACAATTGTGCTCTAGGACACTGAACGTTTCTGATATGGAGAAAGCTAAGGATGACTTGATTGTTATTTTATGCAAGATGGAGTTGATTTTCCCTCCAGCATTCTTTGACATAATGATCCATCTGGTTTTGCACTTGCCTGATGAAGCAATATTGGGAGGACCTGTATTTATGAGGTGGATGTATCCTTTTGAAAGATACATGAAAAAATTAAAAAACTATGTCAGGAATAAAGCTCGTCCTGAAGGATCTATAGCAGAAGGATATGTTGCAGATAAGACTTTGACATTTTGTTCAATGTATTTCAAAGGTGTGGAAACAAAATTTAATCATCCTGATCGTAACGAAGATGCACCGTATGTGAATCGACACCTCACAGTGTTTGAATCTCAATGTCGTCCTCTTAGTAAGGGAATTCCCGTGCCCCTCGATGAAAATACTCGGAATAAAGCTGAGTGGTTCATATTGGATAATTCTCCAGAAACTGAAGTGTATTTAGAGTAAGTACATAATTAATATTCATTTTATTCTTTGTTCAATCTACTCCTTAATTAACAATATTGACATTGTTAATTAATTAACAGAGAACACCTAACTGAGGTGCAACAAAGAGATATGGCTGCCAATCATAAATTGATACATAAGAAAGAGTTTCGTTCATGGTTTCATAAGAAGGTAACTTGTACTTAGCAAATTGCATACTATAAATTACATTCTCATTCTAATATATTTCTTTATTATTAGATATATGACTTGCACCAGCTTGGGTCATTAGAGCATGCTGATGAATTACTAGCTTTAGCATCTGGGTCAGATCTATTGGCTTACTCCTACCAAGCATGTATAGTGAACGGAGTTCGATTTGTTTCATACAATCGAGATCAGAATCGAATTACACAAAATAGTGGAGTGTGTGTTGCTGGAACAGAAGGTTTTAACTATTACGGGCAACTTGAAGAAATACTCCAGCTGTCTTTTACTGGTTCTTATTCGGTGGTATTATTTCGATGTAAATGGTTCAATACAGATCCGAAAAAGAAAAAAAAAACCATCACTGTAAATAATATTACTAGTATCAATGTTAGCGGTGAATGGTATAAAGATGAACCGTTCATACTAGCTAGTCAAGCAAAACAAGTATTCTACATCGATGATCTCGTTAGAGGACGAGATTGGAAAGTTGTCCAAGAAGTGAATCATTGGCAAGTTTGGGACTTTCCAGATGCTTCAGATATGATTGCTGATGTTGATGTTGTACATGACACCAACTCATCGAATTTTGTTTTGACTGTGGATCTCGGAGAGTTGGTTGTTCAGCAATCTGATGTACCAGCGACTCAAGTCAACACGGCCCATCGACCTTCTTTAGTTGTTCAAGAAGATGATGGATTTATTAATGACAATGAAGATGATATGGCAGACAGTGTAGAAGAAGCAGAAGATGAGGATGAATTAATTGTCGACCGTAGTGATGATAATACTGATGATGTGTGCCTGATAGAAGTTGATGTAATTAGTGAGGATAGTGACTATTCTACTTAGTTTTGTATCTAGTGTTCAATGTATTATACATATTGAGAAATAAAAAGTTCGTTTCCAAATAGCATGTTTCAAATGACCTAATCAATTGAAATAATACTCAATAAATTAATTATAAATAATAATTAAATATTAAAATAGATAGGTTAAATTACTGTCGTGTTAGTAGATGTCAGCAGATGTGGCTAGAGCTCACGGTGGAGACGCTGGCGGTGATCCTCCACCGGATCCTACTAGGATCTCGACTACATGCGAGTCAGGTAATTTTTTTGTTATTTTATTTACTCACATATGTTTATCATGTATATACTAATATTCTATGTATAATTAATAAAAAAAATACAGGAATCCCAACTAAGAAAAATGGTCGTGGCACAGCTATTGGAAAAGATCTAGATGAGAGGCTTTATAAAAATGGAAAACCACTGGAAGTAACGTTTTGCCCGCGAACGTACAAGGTTGTTGGGGGCGAGCACGCTGCTTTTTTCCGCCTCGTGGGAACCCAAATTAAAACGAAACTTCCCGGATATTGCGATTCATGGGAATTAGTGCCTAAACAATACAAGGATCACGTCCTTGGCATAATTCAGGTAAAAATAGTATTAAATATATATTTTTTTAAAATTTCTTTAATATAGTACATATATTATTAATATGTTTAATTTTCAATTTAGTATTATTATCAAATATCGGGCCGCAAGGATTTCTTAAAGTGTTTAGATGGTATCGATCGAGAGATGAAAGACCGATACCGTAATAGGAAAACACTAAGACACGAACACTTTGAGAAACACTACAAAGGACCGGAGGATTGGGATAAGGTTCTAAACAACCCAACCAATGATGTTAACAAGGAGGAGTGGAAGCAGATCTGTCAGTTATTTACAAGTCTACAATTTATTGCGCGCTCCGTAAAGAATAAGGAAAATCGGAAGAAACAAAAGTATTTTACAACGCAGGGTACAAAATCGCTGGCAGCCATCCGTTTTGAAAAAGTAAGTAAAAGATAAAATATTATCAAAATTATGTTCTTTTAAATTATATGTTCTCTAACATTTGGGTTATATTTTTTAGACGAACCCGGACCTCATTGAGTCATGGAAGGATTATCATGGGAAGAAAGCAACAAATGATTTCGTGAACGATGATGCTCGCCAAGATTATGTAAGTTTGAATTATATTTTTTAATATTAATAGAGTTATATTTAATGTTAGTGTCTAACATTTTTTGAAAACAAGAAAAACTGAAGGTTGATTTTGAGTTACAAACTCAGCAAACATCCACTGATGCTTCTAATAATGATAGTCTGTCATCAGTTTATCAGGTGGAGGTGCTACAAAAAGTATTAGGCCAAAGGCGTGGACATGAGCGAGGAGTGGGCCGCAAATTGAAGGGGTCGGGGTCGGGGTCGGGGTCGGGGTCGGGGTCATCATCTACCCAACACTCTCACTTCAGCGAGTTTCAAGTTCCTCCTCATCATTCAAGAGAATATATAGAAACATTGGAGAATAATCTACAGAAATTGACTGATTAAGTTAATTTCTTATCTCAATTTTTTGTACCTTCATTTCGTCCACCAAACGTTCAGATGCCGCCTAAGCCTGATAGTGACAATATTTCTAGGGCTTCGTCTTCTCAACCTCCAGCTCCAACTCATCCTTCCATGTATGGGGCAGCGCCGTCTCAACATATGGTACCTCCATATATGAACGGAACAACACCTTATCCGTGGCCGATTCCACCGTCCTCCCAGCCGTCGTATCCCTACATGTATGGAGCTAGATCGTCCACATTACCTCCCCAATATCCTTGGCCGATGCCGCCAAAGCAGCAATCACAACCACAACCACCGCAACAACCACAACAAGAAGACAATAGGGAGGAGGACGAGGCAGCTGATTTAAGAGACTGGGTTTATTTTATTATTAATTATTGTTAAATTTTATGAAAAATATGAATATTTGTTATGTTAATGTATTATGAATATGTACAATTGTTATTTTAATAAACTAATTTGAATATTTAATATAATATTTTTATTTTTAATATATTTGTTTTCAATTATTTAAATTTTAAATAATAATTTCGATAAATAATTAATTAAAATTGTATTTAATTAGTTAATTTTATTATTTTTTATATAAATAAAATAGTATTAGGGGCGACACTGTCGCCCCTGATAATATGCCACGTGTAAACATTTGGGGCGACATAGCATAGTATTAGGGGCGACTAATGGAGTATCAGGGGCGACATATCGACAAAAATAATTCAAAATTTTCAAATTTTTTAGGCGACATTTCAAGTTTTAGGGGCGACCCTTCGAGTCGTCCCTAATGTTCCCTTTAGGGACATTTTTTCACAGGCGACTCATCAGGGGCGACATGTCGCCCCTAATATATATCAGGGGTGACTTTTCGGGTTATTAGGGGTGACATGCGTCGCCCCTAAAACTCATTTTTGTTGTAGTGGATTAACACTCCTACTTAATTATACTACCGAGTTCCCAAGATGTAAGTATGGGCTAGTCCGTAGGGTAAGTTGGTAATGAACAAGTCAAAGAACTCAAATAATACAATCAGTTAGAATACTAACCACTCAGAATTGAGATTGAATTGACCTATGGTCAACTATATGATATCACTAGAATAGATAATAATGGTATGCTTACTTATCCTATCTACTGTCAATATCGGCCCAATCCGATGTAACAAATACATCCGATCTTATCTACTTTACTAATGTTCTGGAAAGAACATAACACTACGATGTGTAAGTAGATCATATCGAAGATTGGCAAATCAGTGTAAATCCTGTGCACTAACTAATCTTAGGACTAACTTATATTTGAACATATAATCATATTTACTATGATTATGTCACTATAAATACGATTCGCTATATACTCAGGATGTAATAGAATTTTATATCAAACAAATAATCATGAAAATAAAACATGCGAGCAAAGTGATTGACCAAGTCAAAAAATGATTTCTATTCTTGTATTGATAATAAATGAGATTACAAAGAAATTGAGTTTTAATTAGGGCATAAAAGCCCAACAAACTCACACTTGCACTAATTGAAACTAATGCCTTAATTCTACTAATCTCATTTCCTTGATATGCTTATCAAATGTAGCTTCTGGTAATGTCTTTCTAAACTGATCCGCAAGATTGTCTTTAGATGTAATCTTCATAACCTTCACATCTCCCTTGACCACATATTCTCGAATAATGTGATACTTTATTTCTATATGTTTACTCCTCTTGTGACTACGAGGTTCATTCGAGTTGGCTATTGCTCTTGTATTGTCACAAAACAACACAAGCGGTTTATCCATTTCTGAAATAACACCAAGATCCAAATAGAACTTCTTTGGACAGACTATTTCCTTAGCTGCTTCTGACGCACCTATGTACTCAGCCTCCATGGTGGAATATGAGATTGCAGACTGCTTTACGGTTCTCCATATCACAGATCCACCCCGAAGAATAAACATCATTCCAGAAGTAGACTTCCTGTCATCGACATCAGTCTAAAAATCTAAATCGGTGTAGCCTACAGGGTTCAGAGCACCACCCTTCACTACTACAAAATACTCTTTACGGGACACTTTTTTAGGACACGCACATAAATGCAAGTCCTTAAAAATATTTATGGATTTTTTAGGACACTCATTGAGAGTCTTGAAAAAACACAATTTAGGACTCGCAATGAGTGTTTTACTTAACAATTTTAAGGACTTGCTTTGGGAGTCCTTAATACTCTTTAAGGACTCGCTTTGTGAGTCCTAAAAACACCTGAGCTGAAAAATTAGGAATGGTGACTTTTAAAGCGAGTCCTAAAAGAGTATTAAGGACTCTTAAAGCAAGTCCTTAAAATTATTAAGTAAAAGAGCATAAAAACACTCATTGTTTCGAAAATATAGGGTCAAAATACACATTTGGGGATTTATTTCAGTCACACACAATATGATTTTAATTTAAATAAAAAAGAAATTGTGTTAACTAAAAAAATAATTTATATATTAGGTTTCAGATTTTTTTTGTAATTAAATAAATAAGAAAATTTGTAAATAAAAAAAAATCTGAAACATAAAGCTTTTCTTTTCCACTTTTCCTCTATCTTCCTCGAAGCCCTCTTTCTCTCTCTCTGACTACTGTGTTGCCTCTGCCAGGCCCGAATGGCCATCGTCCCATTGCCGGAGCCGTACACGCGCTAGCCCAATCGAACCGTCGGCCCTCGAAACGTCGACCCCCACGAGCACACCACCATACGCGCTGCCCAGGGCTGTCAACTAATGGTCCAAAATCGTCCACCTCTTGCACTTTTCGGCGAGATTCTGACTACCCCGAGCCTCTTGTTTGAAGAAGGGCATGGGGAAGTGGTGTGGGTCTGGGCTCGTGGTCTTTCTCGTCTTAGATGCGGGCTCAATGGCGGGGATGGGGATCTACGTACGTTGTGGGGGCTTTGGGAACAGCTGGGTTTGATCTCTCTCTCTCCCACTTACACTCACGGTAACTCACCTCTCTCCCATGGTTTCTCTCTGTGTTGTTATATGTAAAATGATATATATATATGTATATATTGCTGCTGAAAGTGATATAGTTGATAGCATAAAAATTAGAGTTGTTGCTATTTTTTTTATTATGCATTCAAGTTGTTTCATAAAATGCCAAAAGAATATGCTTTTGTTGAATGTCAACACTATATATTATTTGGTGAACAACTTAGAGAACTAATTAATCTTCCTCTCTTTGCATGTAAATGTGTTTTTGGTAGATTGAGTTTGTTTCTTCTTATTAGTAATTATAGGTTCCGTTTTGTGAAATAGGTGTAATTGCGGGGAGGATTTTGATTAAGTTATATGTTAAAATTGATCATATTTACAATGCTCGCTGCTGGAGCACACCACACCGATGGAGCACTCTTTCCATTTCGTTGAGTCGCTGGAGCATGCTGGTCCGAGTCACACCAGTACGAGTCATGGTGCTCTGTCTCCCTCGCGCGAGTCACGGTGGTATCTTCCTTGCTGGAAGCAAGAACCTAGGCAACAACATCTCTGTGAGGTAATACACTTGACCTAGTCTATTTTGTAGATCTTCTTTGGGCACTTTTAGATCTCGCATTCTTTAAGCAAATGTATCTTATGATCGTATCCTATTTAATATCATTCTATCCACAATGAAATAATTATTATACCTTTCATTTGTCATGCATTCTTCACCATTTTCAAGGTCAAGATGTTATTCTATGCTTAAGGTCTTTATTATAGCTCTGTTTTTAAGTACATTTATTGGTTTAGAGTTAATGACTGGATGGAAAAGTATATACAGAAAGCCAATTGTCAATAATATATATTATTCTATAGGTTTTTATTGATAAGTTTTAATAGGAAACATAGAAAGAAAAAAAAACAATCACTGTAAAAATAGTTATGTAATATGCTTATTTTAGATAAAAAAAAAAAGAAGACTTGTGCGCTTGAAGAGGAGAAAAGATCAATCGCATTCTTCAATCACTGATCTTTCTCTGGTTTTTTTTTTATGGTTTGTGTGGGAAGATGGGTCTGGTTTCTTAGATATAATTCAAGGTATTATTATGGCTTCTTTTTCCCTGTATTGAATCTTATATTTAATTCTTAAAATTGATCATTTTATTTTTGAAAGTAAGAAAGGAGATTGTTTTGTATATTTACTTTAGTAGTAGCACTTGCATGACTTAATTTACTTTGGTATATATTTATAATGGTGGCTTGATTTAGTAGTATAAACCATGCATATGTGTATATATATGTGTGTTTATTCATTTTGTTATATTTATTCGTTGTCACAAGAAAGTACCAATTATGAGAAATCAAAATAGTTGGCTGTGTTTTCTCTATACTCTTTTCTCTATATAAATTAAATAATTCATGGTTAGATTGTATAAATAAATAAATCAGTTTAAGCATGATAATATCGACAAAAATCAATTAGGGGCGACTACTGGAGTATCAGGGGCGACATATCGACAAAAATAATTCAAAATTTTCAAATTTTTGAGGTGACATTTCAAGTTTTAGGGGCGACTGTGTCGCCTCTGATATTTGAATATCAGGGGCGGCCCTTCAAGTCGCCCCTAATGTTCCCTTTAGGGACATTTTTTCACGGACGACTAAGCAGGGGCGACTTTTCGGGTATGTCGCCCCTAAAACTCATTTTTGTTGTAGTGAAACTTTCGATAGTAAACTTTTGTGTAACATTAAACTACCATTAAACTTCTCTGACTCTTCTTCGGTCATTACAGCTTGAAAGCCTGTGTAAGTTGTTGTGGTACAAGCATAAATTTTCTTTTTGCCTCTTCCATACTGTATCCAAGAAAGCAATTATTACAAGGCTAAATTATTTTGAATACAAATCTAATTTGGAGTACAAAACTAATAACATGTTACATGTCTTGAGACATAAAAGAATTTGCATAGGCCCTTCAAACTAACGTAAATGAAAGCAAATTATTATTATTTTTATATAAAAAAAAAATGAAGAAACAGAAGACAAACCCAGTATCATAATCAATTTATTATCCAACTATTCAAATTTTCTCTCCATCAACAGGGCAACATAAAATCTTTTTCCAAAAATCGGTGCCAAGCCACTAAAAACCAAAAATTTATATGAATCATTATGCTAACTAGCTCTTTCAGTACAAAACAAAAACATGTTTAAAACGAAAAGATTCATGACATGTAGTGATGTAGTAAAGAAACAAAGATGAAAACATTTTAAAAAAATGTAATCCCATTCAGGCCACCCCAACCCTAGGAAGAAAAATTTAAAACACATACATCCAAATAATTCAAAACATAAATATATAAATGAATAAGAAAAGAAAAAAGAAAAGCCCATTTGATAATCATTTACCCTAGTACATAATGAACAGAAAGAAACCATTAAAAGGCATTACCCAAAGAAATAGAATTCATGAAAATTTCTACTCATTTCTAATCTTATAAAATACAATAATAGAAGAAAAAAGAAAAAAAAAAAGGGGGGGGGGGGGGGGGGGAACATATACCGTATAAATATATATATATATTTATGTATATAGACAGAGAAAAGGTGAGATTAGACCTGATGTTTAAGCCCCTGGCACAGGTTTCCTCATAGGTATGAACCATTTCTTCAGGGGAAGGTTTGTGGTCCTTGGGGAAATCCATGACGATGAGCCAGTGGTTGTAGTCACATCCCTCGAACAGTATCGTGTCAGGCCAAATTTCGTCGTTCTGGTTGTTGCTATTGCCGTACGCTGATCGGGCAGACAAGAGCGAGAGAGACGACAATCTGAACTGGTGAGATTGATGGAGCAGAGGCCATGAATGCTCTACCAAAGTAGGGAAATCTATCGAAATGAAGCCCTGGAGTGGAGGTGATGAGGAAGACGGTGCAGAAATTGCAGAAGTGGCGACAAGAGAGCGACCGAGTGTGGAGATAGTGTTGCTGATAGTTCGGCGGAGGCGGAGAGAGGTCAGCGCCATGGCTGCTTTTTGTGGTGGTGATGCAGTGGCTGAACTCATGCAAAAACTGTTAAAAATACAGGCTTTACACATATCAACAAAATCATAAGGTCAGGCATTTCTCGTGAAGTACACAAATTCCTATTAGATTAGAAGATATAGAAGAAAAGTTTAAATCATATACCCATAAGGTATGACGTATCACAATGACAGCAAAAACTATAAATACACCATAAACTAAAGATACTCACCTCAAAGGAATTAGTCAGGTAACCACCCATTGTTGCAAATTCCGTTTTGTAGATGGTCAGGAGTAAATCGATAGCCCCCTGAGATATGTTGAAGGAGAGGAAATGGGTCTCGGGTCTCAGAAATGTTGAAGGAATTGAATGAAAGGAATTTTCAGGTCTCTCGGGTCTCTTTACTGGAATTAAGGAAATGTTGAAGGAGAGGAAATGGGTCTCTCGGGTCTCACAAATTTTCAGGTCTCAGAAATGAAAAAAAAAGGCTAAGTGGCAGGATGGTGTAATATATTACCGCCCTTTTTTCATGCCCAATATAATACTCTAGCATAATACAATTTTATTAGTATTATATTCATGTGTTGTAGAAATGGGTATTTGGTGTAGTGCGTCTGTCAATAAATACAATAACTTTTAGTGATTACCATTAACGTGGCCAAAAAAAATACATAAAGAAAAGGGATATAAAAAAATAGACAATAAAAAGAGTTGCACACTATTGAAGAAACAACATCAGATCCACTTATCTATTCTTATCCTAGATGGAGGCAACATAAATACCACGTACAAACTGAAAGCTAAGAGTGGAGATTATCATGCTCTTAGGGCCAAAAAAATGTTGGAGCTTATTTGTTCAAGTCAGCATTGAGATGGCTAATTAATATTCAAACCCCATTGGACAGTATGTGGATGTGAGAAAGAAATAATGAGCTTTAATGCAAACACACCTTGTGTTGATTTAAAACATGAAAAGTTAAGCAATAGTATGCTAGAGAGGTTGATGTATAACTTACTAATTACAGAGTCTCAAGTGTCTTACACAGCTTAAACACTTTTATATAGTTATAATAATAAATAAACCTGAAGGGCTCGACGAGCTAACTAAGTTGAACGTATCCTGTGAGCAATGCTAGAATCTCTTTCTCGAGCAAAAGAATCATCAAGAACAAAATCACCTCCTACAGCACGAACAACAGCTGACATGGCTGCTACTTCCATGCTTCCAGCATTAGGAATAGAGGATATGAGAGAAGCTTCTATCTCCTTCCATTTACGTTCTTCCTTCTCCAAGAGAGCTTTTCATCTTTCTTTACCTCTACCATCCTTTTCATGTCTTTGCATTAATAGCTCCTCTTCCATCTTTTTCTCTCTTATGTAACTGCAAATTGGTACATACAAGAGTATTTAGAAACTTGCACAAGACACTGCACAGTCTAATACATCGTAAAAAACGATTTTCCTTTTATGAGCATTTAAAGGCAAGTAAAAATATATACACGTATTTACTTGCACATTAGAAAAGTTGAATACTTGAATTCAAGTGTCAAAACTCAACATGTTCACATATATTCTGATGCATTCAGAATCAAGAAAATTTCTCCTGCCATCGGAATATATGCTGTAGTTCCATATCAAAATTCCATCTCACGCAAGTAAAAGGAAAATACAAGAAAGATATGGATCTTGACAATAGTGTTAGATACAATTCTTAACTGATGAAGACACTCTTATCCATCCTTTGGAAACATTAGCACCAAAATACCATAATTATAAAATTAAGGACCTTGAACTAAAGTTATGTTCACCACAACAAAATGCAAAGTAAGTGTGCACACTCAAGCACGAGAGAATAGTTTCTTCAACATGCAAGATGGAGTATCTCACAACAGTATTCGTACCTTTGTGGCAGATCTAGCAATAGCTTGAATAACAGTTTCCTTGCTGAGAAAGTGAACGGCATCTTCCATCATCTAAAAATATAAAATAAAATGACATTTATTTTAACAAAGTTATTGAATTGTATAATAATTTTTTTATACTAATAAAGTTGAACAACTAGTAATACATCCCACTTGATGGAATATTGAGCTTTGCAAATTGAGAATGATGTGAACAAACCTTGAGAGTCAAGCAGGGACAGGACACAGCAAAACCAAAGGAAACAACAAGGGTAACTGCTGATACCGTAGCACCAGCAAATGGAAGATAAATTTTCAAACAGGCAACAACACCCCAGCCTTCGGTTGCCAATGCAATCCCATAGAGCATCAGAAATAGAACACTAAAAAGGAATTCAACTGAGAACACATCAATAACTAATAATGTCACAACATGTGTTGTCTATGGTAATATGATCAATCAGTAAGACACCAATTACATTGGCTATCATCAAGACTAACCTGACATTCTTTCCACAATCTGCATGAGAATCATAAACATATATAGGGAGAACTCAGGGAGAGTAAACAACAATAGGTGTTGAAAGAAGTACCTGCAAAGAAACAAAGAAAAGGGAGCAAAAAGAAATAAGAAATGAACCCAAAGTAATGACTGTTGACGCGGTTCTTCGCCAACAGGTAATTAAGAAATGAAGAGAAAGGGATTAGTGCTAAATGTGAATCGAAACAGATATAAGATCTTAGAAAAGGAAAGAGGTGACACAAGACACGTTTTTTTTAGTGGTTCAAAGGTTAAAATCCTTCTACTCCACTAGTCAGTATTATTGCTCTATACTGGATATTTGATTACAGGGCATTTCTTACAATAGAGAATCCAACCCTTATTAAGTCCCAGGGTCTCCATATTTATAGGAGAAGGCACCTGGGAGTTGGTAAGAAGGTCATCCCGTGACCCTCTTATCTATCACATCAACTCTGTGACAATCATGATTAATTCCTAAACCTGACACATAAGTATGGTCAAATCGATAGGTAAGGAGATAATGGGTCGCACGACCCAACCCAGTCGTGGGTGTCTGAATACGCACGTTCCTGCTGCGTGTCCGAGAAGTCAGGGGCATATCAAACACGTGATGTCTGATATATGCACGTTTACCTTGCGTGTATTGACTTTACAAAGGGTCATAGCCTTCATACTCAGTTCGTACCGCGAGCTGGATACCTAACTCGACCATAGGCCTTCAGAATCTGGGGTCAAGTCTTGTGCACTCTTGGCGAACCCTGGAGTTTCCTCGAGCTAAGGAGGTACGACCTAATGACGGAAGCTCCGGTCTGTGGGACGTCCACGAGATAATTATGATTAGGCCGCAGCTCGGCTCGCTAATCGGCCCGTGGGAAAAACAGGGCGTACAATGACATTTAAAACATTATATAAAAATACAAAAGCAGCTTACAGTCAATGCTCTCCTAGCAAGAAGAAACAAGAAAGAAAAGTAACCAACAGACGCTCCGACAAATGGTTTCTTTGAAACGACAGCGATATCAACATGTTTAGCAAAAACAAGCAAAATGTAATTTATCCAATATCCTTGCAAAACCCAGCAAACAAAAATAGAATACAAAACTAGTTTTTACCTCCAAACCATTTGACAATGAATGCTACCAGAGCCAAAAGGAAAGAAAAGAAACAAACAAAGAATGTCTGAGTCCTTGTCAAATAGAAATTGTTTGATACCCAATGGTGGATAGCACTAATTGCTAGTACAATCATCAGAAGAA